>NC_137864.1:45069850-45089850 GCF_963924005.1 Protomyctophum bolini
GGCCAGCTGCATCATGCATGGTGTTTGCTGAGGGAAGGGCCTGGTACCGCGTATTATACCGCGTATTATACCCCTGGTACCGCGTAGTATACGACAGGAAGGGCCTGGTACCGCGTATTATACCGCGTATTATACCGCGTATTATACGACAGGAAGGGCCTGGTACCGCGTAGTATACGACAGGAAGGGCCTGGTACCGCGTATTATACCGCGTATTATACCCCTGGTACCGCGTAGTATACGACAGGAACTCCTGTAGCTTGGGGGGGGGTAACTGTAGGAGTGGAATGGGACTCAAGGGACTTGTGGGGAAAAAGAGAAGAGAGAGGAGGGAATAGAGTGTAACAGGCGTCGTGTTTTCGTTTCTTTTTTTTCCAATGATAGAAACCCCATTCATTCATTCATTAATAATTAAAGTTTCAAAGAAAAATCCTTTTTTATTAAGAGTGTTAAGCCTGGAATCAAAGCCAGCCAGGCTCCTATAGGTGAATCATGACCAAGTGTTTACAAAGACATATTTGGAAAAACGCAAAAAATGAGGCAAAGGTACAAGACTGTGTGCATATTTTAGGAATGAATGAGCTACTGCATGAGCCACTGCATATACCTTTCCAATGATAGCAGAACAAAACCATCATTTAGCTATAGCTTCATTTTAACTTTAATCGTTGTCTTATTATTACTAGTATATATTGTTACTAGTATATATTGTTACTAGTATATATTAGTAAGGGCCGACGGCTTCAACGTTGGCCAGCCGTCCTGGGGGCGTGGTCTGGACTATATGCAGGCTTGAGGAAGTGTCCATTCACGCGGTTTCATTTCCATATAGTATCGCAAGCTCCAACCAATCAGAGCTGTCGCTCGACTACACATTAGGATTGATGGGGTATAGTGAAGTATTTCTGCACGTCTTTCTTTCTTGGAGAGCACCTTTAACCCATTCTGACCTGAGATCAGATTCATACGAGGTTTCCACTGGACACACACTGGTCTGATTAAAGGGTGATCGCCAAGCTCACAACGGGATGCACTGCAACGCTTTGAGAGCTTGGAGATCTGCTGTTTTCGGTGCGCGCCGCGCACCGCAGCCAAGTGTGAATCACTGGCATTACAATCAGACTGGCCTTCCTTCCTGTCCCTTCTCACTATGCCCAATCAGTGGCAGTCAATGGACCAATCAGCAATCAGGCCTCTCTCTCTCTCTCTCTCTCTCTCTGTCTAATTTACCAGACAATATGGAGCTAGAGTAATTGTAAAGTACTGTGAAGGTTTTGATTCAATTCAGTTAAATTTTTATTAAAGCGTAAAATCAAAGCAAGTTACGTCTCAAGACACTTTACATGTAGAGCAAAGACCCGACAGTCCCAAAACATGTTGCTATAAGCGATGCGTTGAGAGCTTGTAGATCAGCTTTTTTTTTTTTTAAAGCATGTAAAACAGAAATAGGGCATAAGTGATTAGACTGGTGCCCGTTTTGCTGGGGGCCCCCCTGGAGCCCCCTCAACAACGCCTGGGGGTCCCCGGACCTCACTTTGAGTGAGCTTGTTGTGACCTATTCAGTTCAATTCAACTGATGTTTTCACTCATGGTTTGTGAAGTGAGCTTAGTTGGGAGTCCACTCAAATGGCACACCATTTAAATAAATCACACCACACTGCCATGACATCTAATAGCATGCGACACTAGGTGAAAAAAATAATAAAAAAGTACATTACAAAGTCAGCCTTTAAAGAATATACTGTCTGTGTGTGTGTGTGTGTGTGTGTGTGTGTGTGTGTGTGTGTGTGTGTGTGTGTGTGCGCGCGCGTGTGTGTGTGTGTGTGTGTGTGTGTGTGTGTGCGTGTGTGTGTGTGTGTGTGTGTGTTTGTGTGTAGGGATGAGAGAGAGAGAAAAGGAAAGAGAGACATAAGTTTTGTATAGATGGATTTACATACTTGTACATGCCTATAATCTGGGTTGTGCCTGGAACTCAACACTTCCTCACGTGTCTGTCTATGTGTTCCAAACCATTATCTCTCTCTCCCTCTCTCTCTCTCTCTCCCTCTCTCCCTCTCGCTCTCTCTCTCTCTCTCTTTCATTAATTTATAATCACCCCCCAGAGTTTATACTAGGGATGAAAAAAAAGAGGAAGCATAAAAGAAGCAACCTCCCAGCGTCTGTGGGGAGTTCCTCGTACAATCACTGCTGTTTAAATATAGAATTCCCCCTCCATCATCCCAGTCCCACCATACTCCACCCCCCCCTCCCCCCATACACACACACACACACACACACACACACACACACACACACACACACGAAAACCAGACCGCTTCCGCTGCGACAGTAATTATTTCGCTACGTGGAGTGGCAAAGCTGGAAGCACAATGCTGTATGCCTCGAGAATTGGTTTGAAAGGCTGTCAATAATAATTGACAAGTCCCATTACTGCACAGCAGTGTTGATTAATTTTGTCGACTAATAGGACGAAAGAATTTCGTCGACTATACCTTTTTTCACTGATGAAAACTAAATGGAAACTAAATGAAAACTAAGCTATGACGACTAAAACTAGACTAAAACAATAAAACATTCCCAGGTGACAAAAACTGAATGAAAACAATTCAAAAGACTATGACTAAAACTAAAATCGAAATTTGCTGTCAAAATCAACACCGTATATATTATAATGAAATGCTTCATTGGGAATAACCCATTGAGGTGTACATTTTTTTACCCTGAATTTTGGACCCTTAGAAACGTATACTCTGTGCTCTTTGGGCACCTCAATAGTGTGCACATCGAAAAACAAGACAGCAGGAAAACAATGTAAGTGTGAATATTTCAAAAAGGTCACAATCATTCAAAATGCTTATGTCTGCTCTTGTCCTGCAGGCAGCAGTCACTGACGTCATTCTCCCAGTGCTACAAAATAAATCACCCAGATGGAATTGCTGGACCAAGACGGTAACATAGTTACTTGTCCTTTCTTTCTTTTCATATGGACTTCGTCCAAAAAATGCACAGCAACGGAGCCAATCATTTGACCACATAAACTTTATTTTGGGCAGGTCTGGGCCGTGGCTCAGCGGTCCAGGCACCTTGGCTGGTAGTCCAAGTCTGGCAGTGTGCCGCGGGTTCGACTCCCAATTCCCGACGGCCTTCACTGCATGTCACCCCCCACCTCTCTCCCCCATTTCCTGTCAGCCTACTGTCTGTCCCATAGAGTTATTATACAATAGAGAAGACACCCAGAGGAAATCCTGAAGCGCAATGGACATAGTGGCCGAAGAAGGTATTGCAGTTTGGTAAGGTTTGGTCCTCAAACACATGAACGCGCACTAGGCTCCGTCCACTCTGCCGGTCGCTCGCGCGTTCATGTGTTTGAGGACAATCCATCCAGAATGCACACTGCTCCTAAACCGGAAGGAGGAGTGGATTCGCCTCATGCGCTTCTGAGCAACTCAATGCAAGTGGACGGGAGGAGAACTTGGGTGTCTTCTCTATTGTATATATACTCTAAGGTCTGTCCCTCTAAAGAAATATATAAAATAAAGGCGAAAGCAAAAAAAAACATTTAATCTTCAATGCGACGCGTTGTGAGCTTTTTAGTCTCTCGAGGCAGACTGAATTAATGAAAAGAGGGCGCCGCTTTCCTTTATTTTTTGACGATGGGTTCTCAGATTGTGAGCCTGAAGATCAGCAATATTCACTATTTCTGTGTACAACTACTGCATAAGCATACACAGGGCTAAGTGGTTAACTTTTGTCAGGGTCCATTTGGTTAAGTTATGTTAAATGAACACTGAGCATTTGACAGGGTAACGATGTCACGGGTGGCTGGAAGCACATCTATGTGGTTTAACTTCTTACATGGTCGTTAGTGGGTTTCATTAAGTGGTGAGATGTGTTGACGAGCAAAAATATTCACAGTGAATTATTCAAAGTGCACTAAGTGACTTTTCGCGGTAGTGAACTCCACTTTCAAGTGTCCCTTAGTCAGTAGTTAATCATGCAGGTAACTCCCGAGCGACATGCGCCTAATTACGCATAGAATAACAGCACCTTTAGTACCTTTGGAAAGACACGGTAAACGTGTAATAATTATAACGCCTGAGTTGTACTTGCCACACAAAACCAAAAATAGCCCGTTTTACTAAAGCTCACATAAGGCGTCGCACTTTGATGAGTGCGCTGCGCACCCTCAACACTTCAACAGCTCGGTCTAACTTCTCCTGTATTCACCCTCAACACTTCAACAGCTCGGTCTAACTTCTCCTGTATTCACCCTCAACACTTCAACAGCTCGGTCTAACTTCTCCTGTATTCACCCTCAACACTTCAACAGCTCGGTCTAACTTCTCCTGTATTCACCCTCAACACTTCAACAGCTCGGTCTAACTTCTCCTGTATTCACCCTCAACACTTCAACAGCTCGGTCTAACTTCTCCTGTATTCACCCTCAACACTTCAACAGCTCGGTCTAACTTCTCCTGTATTCACCCTCAACACTTCAACAGCTCGGTCTAACTTCTCCTGTATTCACCCTCAACACTTCAACAGCTCGGTCTAACTTCTCCTGTATTCACCCTCAACACTTCAACAGCTCGGTCTAACTTCTCCTGTATTCACCCTCAACACCCTCAACAGCTCGGTCTAACTTCTCCTGTATTCACCCTCAACACTTCAACAGCTCGGTCTAACTTCTCCTGTATTCACCCTCAACACTTCAACAGCTCGGTCTAACTTCTCCTGTATTCACCCTCAACACTTCAACAGCTCGGTCTAACTTCTCCTGTGTTCACCCTCAACACTTCAACAGCTCGGTCTAACTTCTCCTGTATTCACCCTCAACACTTCAACAGCTCGGTCTAACTTTTCCTGTATTCACCCTCAACACTTCAACAGCTCGGTCTAACTTCTCCTGTATTCACCCTCAACACTTCAACAGCTCGGTCTAACTTCTCCTGTATCCACCCTCAACACTTCAACAGCTCGGTCTAACTTCTCCTGTATTCACCCTCAACACTTCAACAGCTCGGTCTAACTTCTCCTGTATTCACTGTAAGAGAAGTTTTGAAATGAGAATACTATCCACCTGTTGGCTGTCCGTCAGAGGACCTATTCTTACAGGAGGCCAATGTCTGACCATGTTTGACCATGTTTGACCACTATTTGACCACACCTTCAATGTATTCTCTGCTCTCATGTGTGTATAAAGGAGAGCAATGTATAGGGCTCGTGAGGCTTGCATGCGTGCAGTCTCCCTGGGCTCGTGATCCCTTGTATTAAAAAGTATCATTGTTTCATGCCACTCTCTGCCCTGTGTATTTCTTAATGACTCTGATTTGAGTTCTAAAAATATCTTTGACAATTATGGCGCTGTGTGAGCACGGTTTTTCCACTGTCCGTCAGCATTCTCTTTTTCAGGATATAGCGCTGTAGATATGAATCTGAGTTGCTGATCGACAGGGATAACACTAAAACGGACTTTGGGGTAAGAGTGGTATGACTCATTGTTTAATTTAGGGTTTTGTATTTTAAAGCTGTGTCGTTACAGATACAACCGTACAAGATACTAGTAATCCATTCTAAAGGTGACATTTCCTTATCAAGTATTTTGATAAATATGTTTGTGGCTATAAGGCCATGTGGTAGTATCCACTCCAAGGGTGACATTCCCTTATCAAGTATTTTGATAAATATGTTTGTGGCTATAAGGCCATGTGGTAGTATCCACTCCAAGGGTGACATTTCCCTTATCAAGTATTTTGATAAATATGTTTTTATGTGGTATTAATAATCCACTCTAGGTTAGAAGTCCTTTATCAGTATATCACTGGCATAAATATGTAGGATAGAAGTCCTTTATCAGTATATCACTGGCATAAATAAGTAGGATAGAAGTCCTTTATCAGTATATCACTGGCATAAATAAGTAGGATAGAAGTCCTTGATCAGTATATCACTGGCATAAATAAGTAGGATAGAAGTCCTTTATCAGTATATCACTGGCATAAATAAGTAGGTTAGAAGTCCTTTATCGGTATATAACCGGTATAAATCGACTGAAGTCCATAGTTATGTTGCGCATATAATCGATATGCCGATGTAACATCTCGATCATTAAAACAGGGACAAAGGAAAATAGGCGTGATATTGAACTACACGTTTAAATAATTATCTTCACATTACAGACGATATAATTAATACGTTAGCAGTAATGTAAAGTGAATATAATTGCAGATGTCGGAGCTCGTAAAATAGAACGGGATCAAAATCGTTGGCCAGTAGCAAGCGAAAAATGAAGCCCGTATAGTTAGGCATTTATATAAAAGAAAACTAGATAAAATGTCAATGGGATGGAGCAAGTATAGGAATATCATACAAATATAGCGTCCACTGAAACTCTCTTTCATTTCTCTCCGTGTGGGACCGACAAGCTCACCGGGGAGGGCAAAGGAGAATTGTGAGACAGCAAATTGTATGAGATTAATTCATAGGTTCTGTGCGTAAGACTCGAGCAGCTGAGTATGAATGTGCAATGTAGAATGTACACCTACATATGGATGAACGGAAATACTATTTTGTCAAAATCAATCATGATCCTATAGTATTGGTTGTGGCATTTTGAACAAAATAGTATAAAGAATGTATTCCTGGTAGTCAGCCAGGAATAGCACTTTCCATGGTGTCACCACGAAGAGTGAAGGGACAGCAGTGTAACCTTGTTGACATGTGTCAAGCAGGATAGCAGAGAAGTAGGTAGGAAATGGTTAAAATTCAAGTATTCAAAGTAATTAACTAACAGCAACATGATTAACTAATTATTTTGGCCATATAGTATGCTATTAGTCTTATCATAAATGTAATGACAGTATAGCAATGTTCCAGTGTTATGGCTGGTTAGGAAAGGTGAAGCAAGGGGAAAAGAAAGATATACATGTGTATGTGTATATATATATATATATATGTATGTATATATAGAGTAATTGTGCTTTGTCGCTTCTTATATCTGGACTAAATCGGGAGGCAAGATTATACTCGAAGCATAAAAAAAAATATATATATATAGGTAGATTGTAGTATTCCATATAGAATAAGGTAACTATCATCATATTTTTACCTAGTCGAGATAGGAACCCCTGTGTGTTTTTCCTGGGAGATTTCCCGTGTTGTTTTGTTACTATACAGGATATATCACTGTGCATTTTTTAGAAATACTGAAGGCCCTTAGGGAACCTAAGGTCAGATTTAGCTAAATTAAACATTTGTCAGGATAGGCAGTGTAGAGAATAGATCCTTCACCCCCATCCTCCATAGCAGATGTCCTGAGTGGCTGGACACACGGGAGATGAGGCAAGCAACGAGATCTTTTGGGTGAGTGTTAATGAGTCTAGTATTAAGTTCAGTGTTACAGTATTACAGGAGAAAGTTTCTAAAAATGTATTACGTAATCGCTATAGGTATACTCTGTAACAAGTGATTGTAGAATTCAAACATGGGCTTACTTGAGTAAATTGATATTAGTTGTGGCTATATTTAAGAAACCTTTTCAATTTAGCAAATCAACAAGCTCACAAAAGTGTGCCCATGTAGGACAGATATTCCGACATGGCTAAAATGTATGAAGGGCTGAAGTATGTGGGTTGGGACTATTTAATTGAGCGCGAGACGCAGTCCCACCTCAATATACTAATAGGTCCATCCATTAGGGATAATGAAATTGGAATTGTGTTGGTCATATATAAACAAGCAGAAACTTGAGTTACCACATTGGAGTATTGAGTAATGGTATTATATGAACCTAAAGTGAAACGTGCGGAACTCTTACATGAGTCGTATTAGCAGAGTTGATTTACCAAACATAGAAATGAATAGTACTGTGTTTTTGCGTAACCTGTTTATTGTTGAACCACTAATAACACTACCTATCACATCGCACAGTTGCTAAAGAGAGGTCAATACAAGCCACATGCACAGGCAGTAGACTGTCCTGTACTTGGATTTCTGAACAATATCTGCATGTGTTGGTTTGGGGCCCAACACGGCAGGAAATGGCAGGAAATGACATTTTGGGAACAAGGACATGTGAGTGACAGCGAGCACTCGGACAGATGAACAATGGACCATGGGCTTGATGAACTAATGATTTTCTTTTTCTTTTCATGTGATTGAACACTGGGCATCTCTGAGGCGATGTGCTGATTGTGATGGTGGGGTGTCGGATGATTTTACAATGAGTGGGTGAGTAAAAGTGGCTTATGAGCTTGAGTACTAGGCCTAAATTAAGCAGTTTCGAGACACAGGTAACAAGACACTCTCCTTCAAAGGGGGGGTCATTGAGCTTGTGAGCTGAGGTGACCGTATAGTTTTATATACTGGTACTTCTGGTAGTAGGCCTACACTAGCTGACATTTGACATTTTTAGGGAATATACTTTTGATTCAATGTGGAGTATGTAGTGCTGGCTTGTAAATATGACCATACCATTTTCCTATAGTCAATAATCTAATCAGACAATGGAATTAAAGTTTTAGGACTCACTAGTCTCATAGTGAATTGATCCTGATGTGAATGAATATCAAGGAACAAATAGTTTTAAAAGGCATAATGATTTCTTGAGAGGAACCAAAAATGTAGGGGCCTATATAAGATTACGCTCAAATCAGAAACCCCTACAGCCCAAAAGGGGATGTAATTTTGTACAGAGTGGTCAATTGCCACTCAGATGTAACATGCAAATAGTGGTCTGTAGTCAGAGGCAAGTTCGACTCTACAGATTGACTTGAGTATAGGTAGAGTAGAAATGCGTAAACGATATTGTACCCTTAAATAAAATAGATAATGTACAACGGTATAGAACATTAAGAGATATGTCATTTGTGGGATACGAAAGATTTAAAATCGTCAGCAGACTAGAGTATTTCTATTTAAGTGGCCTTGCCGAGCCATGAGGCCCATGTATAAGTACACCCCCTGGACATGACACTAGTATGTCGCAGGGATTGAACCCCAGTCCAGCCCTTGATGCTGAGTGTCAAGCAGGGCAGCACTGGGTCCCATTTTTAGAATCTTTGATTGACCTGGCCGGGGGTCGAGCTGTGACCTCCCAGTCTCAGGGCGGTCAGCCGGACACTTTGTCCACAAGGCCACTGAGCTGGTCATTGTTTTAGTTTTTAGGTAACTGGTTTTAAATTACGTGAGAGGCTCATAGCATGACATCATGTCACTTAAGTAACAGGTGTCTGTGCTGGACACCCCGGTGATTCAGTCTGTAAGAGGGTACTCCTTATAAGTCAAAGGGATTTATGAGTCCCACTTCAACAACAAGGCATGTTTCTAGAAGTCACCTCAGGTGTTAGATTTAACAGTCGCTGTTGCATTGCAATCAGTCTGTGACTGTCATGTTTTCCCTATGGGAGAAACAATGGTCAGAATATTTTAATCTGATTTGTCTGTATTACTTGTAGCAACAAATGCCAGTAACGTCAATTTTGAAAGTGAGAGCTTCGTCCTTGTAAGTAGAGTAAACTTGCAAAATATCCCAAGAAGGGGCGTAAACAGTTGTCATTTCCAGCTTGCATCCTTGTGTTAGACAGGGATTTTTCTATGCCATAACAGAAGGCAGCAAGCATGCTGATCAGTTCATTAAGACATATACACATTTGTAGGATAAGCTATGAGGCTCAATTTGAATTGGGTGTCTAGCTGATCATATAATTTGTCCCAGGAGGCCAAAGGTTTAGTTATGGATAATATCACTTATATTATCTATATAGAAAGCAGTAAATGGCCATTTATGATGATGTACAATAGAACACCCCTCATTTCGCAGGTGTGGTTTTTGTATTCTCTACTTGCCAGTTGAACGTTATGTTTTTGTGCAAGTTACAAGTCATGTAAATACTAGCGTTATTATTTTATCAATGAGAACATTAGAGGTGCCAACTTTCACAACCCACATGAGTGTGTGCAAAGTCTCTTGGTGTCATTAACGGTGTCAATTTTATAACTTTCGTTGTGACATTGTGACAGCATTGACCAGGTTGTTGACCATGGCTCCCTGTAGGCCCGGGGCCAAATTAGGCCCATGAAGGAATTATCGTAGCCCGTAGGATGATATTTAATTGGTATTAGAACTGGCCCTCTGGTATATTGCACGGACCACCATAATATTACAAGTCCCACAATGCACGGCGAGTGCATTGTCACGTATCGAGGGCCCACAAGCGCAATCATGCGTCTTCTCTCCACTATTGATCGGCAGTGAAAGTATATCACTTGTGGTCAACTTTCAGCTACCCCTCTCCCCAAAGATGGGCCGTGTGTTGAAACACAGTCCGGCCCTCGACTTGTACCAATTTTACCAATTTTGGGCCCACTGTGTCAAGCTGTGAGGTTTCAATCTTGTAGATTTGTAAAGTCTTGTAAAGTTGATGATCTTAAGTGAGTTGATGATTTACGCAAATGAGGGGGGTGGAGGCAATCCGGTTTTAGTAAGTATTTTGTATTTTGGCCTGCAGGTCTGATCTACGGGAGGGGACTTGCAGATCAGCTATTTTCAATAAGCGAGATTTAACAGTTAAAAAACCACCAAATCTACATTGTATTATATTTTGTTGATTTTTCTGAATGTATTCCTAGATGTTATCTTTCCGATTTGTTGTTTTCTAGTTAATGTGAGATGAGTTTATTTGAAGTTAGGGAAATAATTATGTAAATTAACAGTATCGGCTTAACGGTAGTCCTAAATATGTTTTAACATCCCATTAAGGTGGGATGACCAGATCCTGGGCATGCCATTAGAGGCGGATAAGGCCGTAACTTTAGGAATGGCCCATTTTAGCTTATTAAAACTCGCTCAGAATTGAGTGCGTCGGTAGAAAGGACAGGATTTTTAGAAAAAGCAGATCCCAACTACAGGGCCAGATACGTTTATGCTTTATTGTGTATATATTATATATCCATTGAAAGAACAGGATTTTTAGAAATAGCAGATCCCAACTACAGGGCCAGATACGTATATGTATTATTGTGTATATATCCATGGAGGGTCTTTCCTCACCAATGTGCTCAGTCTGAGTCATGCAGCTGTCAATCAAACAGCTGACTTGACTCCTTCACACTGTCATGTCAACTGACACTTTGAGGGCATTCCCAGAGTGGAAAATAAGGAGAAAGTCACAGTTAGTGGTAATAGGTTGGTGGTGTTTTAAATAGCTTGATAATATTATCCCTAGCGATTGTGAGCAGTTCTCTCTGTATGAATCAGAAATAAATGCTCACAGGGGGGGAACGCATAGGCTAATTTAATTCATTGCATAGGCTAGGTAATTTGATTCATTTGATAGGTATTGGAACATATAGGTAATTTAATTAATTTGATAGGCAGTGGAACATTTAAATTTAATTCATTTTAAGTATTTGTAAATATTTTAATTATTTGTAAGTGAATTGGAGTGATTAGTGAAATAATTCATCATGTTTGATTTATTTGTAGCTTTGTACATGAGTAATTAGTAAACAGCAACATTAACTTGTCTCCATGGGGAGTTAGGTTTTGTTGGTGTCAATGGCACCTGGCCATTTATGCAGGCAACTTCAGTAAAAAGTAAGCTGAGTCTTGTGACTCAAGTACTGTCCTATTGGTTAGGCCACATGAGTTAGCTATGAGTGTGATCAAGGATGAATGACCCGGGTATGGTTGTGTGGTGTGTGTGATGTTTATTGAGTAGGCTTATAAGTGTTAAAATGTAAAATGTATCACTATGTGTAACATGTTATCTTTAGGTAAAATCATTGTAATGTAATGGAAATTGTTCTTTCCTACTTTCCAGGATGGAAGTCACTGTTAATTCAATTGTTCCAGGTGGCGAGGATGGCTGATGTACCGATCAGAGATGGTTCCAAATGTGTGATGATTTAATGAATATTATCTTTTTCCCATTGTGCACGGCACGACTAACTCACTAAAACCTTAGATTAACTTGTCTAGGAAGAGTTTGTGGTATTGTGATAAAAAAAAAATGCAATTGCAGGAGGACATTACAAGGGAGAAATTAGTATCTGTCTAACACATTACGTCAACAAGGTAAGAAACCAATCCCACAAAAGAGACACGAATGTGTTACAGATCTCAGACATTATTGAAATATTCGGATTGGCATACTGAACTAGAAGTATAGTGTAATAATCTGATGAAATACTGTGTAAAGATTCAACAATGTGCAACATGTCTATAAAGTTAATAACTATAAAGGAGAGTTTTAACCAGAAATTGGACAACCATGATCAAGATAGGTCTTAAATAATTAGGAAATACCATCCGAGAAATTTATAGAACAAATGTTTTAGTATAGAGTGTAGGGTTTGTTTTGTTTTTTCCAGCTCTGAAATCCAGAGAAACATATCAGGAGATGTGTTTAAAAAAGGGAAAAAAACCCAAATGGAAACAAGGAGAACGCAATCTGGGTTTGTATGTTGGGTAAATATACACATACATTGACATTAGTCTACTGTGTTATGAAAACAATTAATGTAAAAATAAATAATAATAATGAAATGAATTCTATATAACCACCTTTTTAATCATGGTGGGAATAATTCAAGTGAACAAATAATGTGCACAAGGTGTTTTTTTCCCCTCTATAGTTCTGAGGAACCTGACAGATATAAATATGTCACATGGGCTAGTGACACCCATGCGTGAAGTCACATCATCATGTCCATCCTACAAGGCTCCCAAGGCCGAAGGCCCACTCACATTCAACCCCGGTCACCCCCCAGTGACAGATGTGAGGAGAGCCAGATAGAGAAGGAATGCTGTGCCAACCATGGGGAAAAAGACTAGATGCCATGAAACTACAACTTGTGACACAACGAACATTTGTGTGGAGGAAAACCATGCAACCACTATACACTTGAAGTGCTGGCTATATGAAGTGATCGCTCACAAAAGACAAATCGAGGATCGTAGGATTGGAATTTTCACCCAAGAGAATGGGTTTTCGCCCCTACCAGCCATCAGAAGTGTCCTGAGTGTAATAAAACAAATGATCGTGTGACATTGGATACACTTGAATGTAAACCTTGCTCATTCCAGGATATAGTCCATATATGAAAGTCATCTTTTTGTAGTAAATTTGCATAGAGTATAGTATTTCATGTTCTTTGGTGTCAATTAATATTCATATTCATATAAATTAATATTTAGATTCATTGACAAAAAACTAAAAGGATGGAATGTAAGAGAAGTTTTGAAATGAGAATACTATCCACCTGTTGGCTGTCCGTCAGAGGACCTATTCTTACAGGAGGCCAATGTCTGACCATGTTTGACCATGTTTGACCACTATTTGACCACACCTTCAATGTATTCTCTGCTCTCATGTGTGTATAAAGGAGAGCAATGTATAGGGCTCGTGAGGCTTGCATGCGTGCAGTCTCCCTGGGCTCGTGATCCCTTGTATTAAAAAGTATCATTGTTTCATGCCACTCTCTGCCCTGTGTATTTCTTAATGACTCTGATTTGAGTTCACCCTCAACACTTCAACAGCTCGGTCTAACTTCTCCTGTGTTCACCCTCAACACTTCAACAGCTCGGTCTAACTTCTCCTGTATTCACCCTCAACACTTCAACAGCTCGGTCTAACTTTTCCTGTATTCACCCTCAACACTTCAACAGCTCGGTCTAACTTCTCCTGTATTCACCCTCAACACTTCAACAGCTCGGTCTAACTTCTCCTGTATCCACCCTCAACACTTCAACAGCTCGGTCTAACTTCTCCTGTATTCACCCTCAACACTTCAACAGCTCGGTCTAACTTCTCCTGTATTCACCCTCAACACTTCAACAGCTCGGTCTAACTTCTCCTGTATTCACCCTCAACACTTCAACAGCTCGGTCTAACTTCTCCTGTATTCACCCTCAACACTTCAACAGCTCGGTCTAACTTCTCCTGTATTCACCCTCAACACCCTCAACAGCTCGGTCTAACTTCTCCTGTATTCACCCTCAACACTTCAACAGCTCGGTCTAACTTCTCCTGTATTCACCCTCAACACTTCAACAGCTCGGTCTAACTTCTCCTGTATTCACCCTCAACACTTCAACAGCTCGGTCTAACTTCTCCTGTATTCACCCTCAACACTTCAACAGCTCGGTCTAACTTCTCCTGTATTCACCCTCAACACTTCAACAGCTCGGTCTAACTTCTCCTGTATGCACCCTCAACACTTCAACAGCTCGGTCTAACTTCTCCTGTGTTCACCCTCAACACTTCAACAGCTCGGTCTAACTTCTCCTGTATTCACCCTCAACACTTCAACAGCTCGGTCTAACTTCTCCTGTATTCACCCTCAACACTTCAACAGCTCGGTCTAACTTCTCCTGTATTCACCCTCAACACTTCAACAGCTCGGTCTAACTTCTCCTGTATTCACCCTCAACACTTCAACAGCTCGGTCTAACTTCTCCTGTATTCACCCTCAACACTTCAACAGCTCGGTCTAACTTCTCCTGTATTCACCCTCAACACTTCAACAGCTCGGTCTAACTTCTCCTGTATTCACCCTCAACACTTCAACAGCTCGGTCTAACTTCTCCTGTATTCACCCTCAACACTTCAACAGCTCGGTCTAACTTCTCCTGTATTCACCCTCAACACTTCAACAGCTCGGTCTAACTTCTCCTGTATTCACCCTCAACACTTCAACAGCTCGGTCTAACTTCTCCTGTATTCACCCTCAACACTTCAACAGCTCGGTCTAACTTCTCCTGTATTCACCCTCAACACTTCAACAGCTCGGTCTAACTTCTCCTGTATTCACCCTCAACACTTCAACAGCTCGGCCTAACTTCTCCTGTATTCACCCTCAACACTTCAACAGCTCGGTCTAACTTCTCCTGTATTCACCCTCAACACTTCAACAGCTCGGTCTAACTTCTCCTGTATTCACCCTCAACACTTCAACAGCTCGGTCTAACTTCTCCTGTATTCACCCTCAACACTTCAACAGCTCGGTCTAACTTCTCCTGTATTCACCCTCAACACTTCAACAGCTCGGTCTAACTTCTCCTGTATTCACCCTCAACACTTCAACAGCTCGGTCTAACTTCTCCTGTATTCACCCTCAACACTTCAACAGCTCGGCCTAACTTCTCCTGTATTCACCCTCAACACTTCAACAGCTCGGTCTAACTTCTCCTGTATTCACCCTCAACACTTCAACAGCTCGGTCTAACTTCTCCTGTATTCACCCTCAACACTTCAACAGCTCGGTCTAACTTCTCCTGTATTCACCCTCAACACTTCAACAGCTCGGTCTAACTTCTCCTGTATTCACTGCATGGGGTTCTGGTAACGAACGCATCCAGAGAGAGAGGGAGAGGGAGAGAGAGGTAGAGGGAGAGGGAGAGAGAGGAACAGAGAAGGAGAGAGGGGGGGGGGGGGAGTGCCATTGGCCAATTTATCTGGCAAAGCATTAACAGTGACAAACACAATTAAATGTATACAGTACAGTATATGTGCTGCCTTCCTGTGCCATGATGATGTAATCTCCCCTGAGCCAGACCTATCGGGAGTGTTTACGTAACATACTGTAATAATGCAACGCTTCCCCTGCACTCCGTTCGTTCCATACACACTCTAATGGGAGTCAGGAGAGAGAGAGAGAGAGTGTGTGTGTGTGTGTGTGTGTGTGTGTGTGTGTGTGTGTGTGTGTGTGTGTGTGCGTGCGTGCGTGCGTGCATCTATGGCCTGTTGATAGAATACTTTTTGGCCGTTGTCATGGAAACTAACAGGCACCACTGGTGGGATTTGGTAAGGGGGGCAGGGGGGGGGGATTGTCTGATTGCATGTGTTGATATTTCAATTGTGTGTGTGTGTGTGTGTGTGTGTGTGTGTGTGTGTGTGTGTGTGTGTGTGTGTGGGTGGGTGCGTGCATGCGTGCGTACAACTGCACCTTGCTACAGATTATGTGTGCAATGTGCATACGTCGTTGTGTATTTATGTGTGCGAGAGAGTGAGCTGCTGATGCTATTTTGATGACTAGGCATTTTATATATTACAGGTAAGGCTGATCAAAACTTCCAAGAGAGAGAGAGAGAGAGAGAGAGAGAGAGAGAGAGAGAGAGAGAGAGAGAGTGTGTGTGTGCAGGGACTAAAATCAACTAAACCATAGTTTAAAAATGGAAGAAAAATGGCATGAATTCCAAAATACAACCTTTACTCCTGAAGGAATTGCAGGTTGTGTTAAAAGTAAAGAGGAACATAAATCCTTCTGACATACTGTACGTTATGACATACATAACAATATATTATTGTTTTACCAAAACTTTTGTACTTTTACTCAAGTCAATTTTGAATTCCAGACATTCACTTGTAATTAAGTAATTCTACATTGCAGTATTGATACTTTTACATAAACTTAAGCTGTATGAAATATTTGCCATTAATATAGTGGTTGCAACTGTATTAATTGATTGCCGGGGTCCCGTGGTGGGAGTTCTGCTCTGGTTTTAGTGAATATTAAGTAGATCTGGTCATTTTGTGGGGGGCACTGGGGCCACGCAGTAAAAGTTAATTAATTCAAAAAACGAACGTCATTTGTATTGTTGACCTATTTCTAAAATATTAGCACAACTTTCGTTCAACTTTGACCCCTCTATCACATGGAAATATTTTTTTGGTGTAGTGATATGGACACAAAAAACATAGTTCCGTGTGATAGAGGGGTCGAAAATGAACGAAAAAACTAATTTTGTGGATTAATTTACTTTTACTGCGTGGACCCCTGTACCCCCCACAAAATGACTGGTACTACTTAATATTTCACCAAAATCAGAGCAGAACTCCCACCACGGGACTCAGGCAATCAATTAATAGTGTTGCAACCACTATATTAATGGAAAGTATTTCATAGCGGCCTCTCTAACTCCGGAGCCACTGCCGCCCCTCCACCTATCCTGTTTTTCAGGGTTATGTTGCTGCAACGACAGCTGGATTCCACCCACAGCGATCAATAAAGGTTTAACCTATCGTATCTTATCTCATGAATAACAGTTAAATATACCAATAATTAATTCCCTGCAAACTGGCTGGTATATACAGGAGCGTATAAAGGACTATGGATCTGTCCTTCCTCTGTTCTAGTCAAGCTATAGATACCATCAGCTGGAAGCTATCCAGTGCATTATGAATGTACTCACACACTTCTGTGTGCCGTGCCAGTGGGATTATTACTTTTTCTTTTCATTATAGTTGTTTGCTTTTCTCTTGTTTTCCCTCTCTCTGAAAAACACACCAACAGTACCATTAAGTTATCCCTTGAGTGAGGAGATATATCATCCTCAAATGTTTAAAATAAATAGTGAAAATAGTAGACCTACTGTACAAGCTCACAGCGCATCACTTCACTTTGTATGACAAAGCAGTGTTGGTTAAGAAAAAAGTTTGCAGTCAGTTTGAAAGTTAGAGTTAGAGCTATTTGCGATTAACCATGAACCCTATTCTGGGGCGAAGAGCGTATGTTCATACAGTTAACCACTTACACCCTCAATACTAAGTAAACTTGAAATGTGACTCTGTAAAGTACTTAGTCTGCTCTACCAAAACCTCTTTGGCAGACATATAGGCGATCAGCTTGTCGATCGGGATCGGGTATTTTTTGGCTAATGATCCGCTCAGAATAAAATGACACATGGATTTGACCTCAGGGGTCCCTGACCCTCACCCCCTGTCGAAAAGCCCCCGTCAGTTAATGTAGGGACCGAAGTGGACGGATGTGGATCTCGATCTATTTGAGAACTGAAGCTGCATTCCAAATCTAGCCATCTCATCCTCATCTCATCTCATCGCCTTCATGTCTTCTCTCTTCATTGATCTCTGTTTTGTAAGATGTCTTCTGAAGAGTCACATAAACAAGGCTACTAGATGAAAAAGAGAGAGAGAGAGAGAGAGAGAGACCACAGCTGGCATATGTGCTCATTTTGAATGCAGTCAAAGGGAATAAGTTCTCTGAAGCGCAAAGAAATTGCCCTGAAAAATTACTATTTTCCTCCAGATTTAGGAAACAGGTTGACATTTGCCTTCGTAATTTAAGCCTGCGAGATGCAGAGCCTCTCGCCTTAAGGGGCAGTGTCCTCACAGAAAAGGACACTTTTGGTGTGTGTGTGTGTGTGTGTGTGTGTGTGTGTGTGTGTGTGTGTGTACTGTGTAAACACAAACATTGCGTAACACAAACACAAACACAAGACGAAGGTGAGGACGGAATGAGACAATGTATGATGATGTACGATGACAAGAAGAATATGCTTCTTCATTAATTAATTTGTCAACTTATGTTATTATCATTTAACCATGATGAACAACTGAATGTATGTGATTGGTTAGCCGATTTGCTCGTCTACATATGACGTGAATTTTCCTTTCATTGTCAATGGCATTTAATGTTTGTGTTGCCACAAATTTACATAATATTTCAGGCACATATGCCGTAAATTTTCCTTTCATTGTCAATGGAGATGTGGCGGGAAGAAAAGCTAGCGCCCCTCAAAACAAACATTAGCATCGACATAAAATAATCTGATGATTGTAGCTGCTGCAAAAGCAAAAAATAATAGCGGTCGCGAGCGCACGTGCATACATGCATGCGCACACATGCACCCTGACATTCTGAATGAATATGTTACACATTTCTGCTTTGGTCCATTCATAAAATGTGATAAATAAATGAGTCATTCAATATATGAGAGTAGAATAGAATAGAATTATGTTTTTAATGTGTTTTGTTAAAGTAACCGGAAGTTATGTCATCACTCCAAAATGGCGGAGGCACTGGACGCCGGTTCTTACTATGGGACTTAATGGGGCAGTTTCGGCTCTCGTTCTAGAATCTCTTTGGGGTACTTCCTGGAAGAAGACGGTACTTCCTGGAAGAAGACGGTACTTCACTGGAATGTATATAGGCGGGACTGTCCGTTCTCCAGTTCATATCTCTATGTTGGCATAACGAGACGGAACGAGAGAGAATCTGGCAGGAGGAAACACTAAAGAGACTTCCTGTTCTCATGCTGAGAGTGGCGACGTGCGTTTTACAGTACAGTGTTGTTGTGAACCGTGATGTGAGTCAGAGCGCAGAGGTGGTGCTGGACTGGACGCGGCAGATAGCAGGAGCAAAGCAACAGGTTCAGACATCATACACAGGAACACGCACGCACACACCACGCACGCACACCATCATCAGGGGCACACAGAAGCAGCACACTGTGGTCTGTGACGATTATTATTATTTAAAAAGAAATGGGGGGGGGGGGGGGGGGGGGAGTATGTGAAAGTTTACAGTAAGCTGACAGGAAAATAAAGTCAAATAAAATTATAAAACTGAACAAACTACAGGACCAATAATGAAGTGACTATTTTTGAAGCAAGAGTGTTAATGGAAGCCTCTGTAGCTTCCTGCATGGTCTGTCCGGCCGTGCAGTCTCCACTGTACGCGGCAGACCTCCCTCATCAGGTTACGCATCAATAATCCATTGATTTATTATACATTTTATTGTCAAGGACCCCCAAATTGTGTATTTGGAGCACGCATATTTTGAAAACTTAAACCACAAGCTTGCAAGCGTTTAAACTGGATCTTCCTTTTCAGGCCTTCAGGTGCGCCGCAGTGGCACCTGCACAAATTGTGGTTGCCATGGCAATGGTTTGTCTTGTGGGACACAATTCAGCAGAACAACTACGAGGCACTTTCCTTACTCCTTATGGCACGAGGTAGCACAGAGAGAGAAGCACCAGAAGACTCCTTAGCGGACTACAGTAGAGGCTGAGAGAGAGAGACAGATGCAGTACAGGATTATGAGGCTCAGAGTAGTGGACTACAGTAGAGGCTGAGAGAGAGACAGATGCAGTACGTATTATGAGGCTCAGAGCAGCTGAGCTAATTGTCCTGATGGATCGCTCGTATTCCTCCGGCGACCACGCAGGCTCCTCTGGCCGTGCAATAACACACCGCAG
>NC_137864.1:45095796-45173296 GCF_963924005.1 Protomyctophum bolini
TCTACACCAATAGCCCTTACTGAGATCAAACAGTTGGTTCTCATAAACGGCTACGGTGTCCCAGTCAGGTGGAACCCAGTGTAGGGATACTCGCCCTCTCTTGCCAAGGCACTTTTCATGTCTAGAAACTCTAGCAAGTTCCCTGACTGTCTTGTCATCATTATTTAGCATGTGTATCAAGTGAGCCAGCCTTGTGGCGTGGCGTTATACAGTTTGGAACGCCAAACCCACCTTCCTGTTTGGACTGGAAAATAATGTCTCTGGTTCTGGTGGTGTGTGGGTGTTCAGTCCCAAACACTTTACAAAGTAAACTATTTTGTCATTGAGTTCACTAAGTGATTTGCATGCATTGATTGATTGATTGATTGATTGATTGATTGATTGATTGATTGATTAACAGTTTGCAGCATTACATTTCAAGCACAACTCGATACAAAAACTGTTAACTGTGAGTGGACGACACCATAAAAGCATTACACTTGTTTACAAGAGGGCCCACCGTTTTCAATTCATCAAAACATTTAGAGGTACAAATATATACTTCTATATAGCCAAAAACAGGAAAGCATAGAGGCAAAAAGGGAAAAAACATAGGCCCTCATTTATCAACGCTGTGTACACCCATATTTGGGTGTACACCGCGTTGAAAAATGAGGGCCATAGGGTGAGGGGAAAATGGGGTGGGTGAAGGGGATTCATATTTTACGAGGGGCCAGTTTGGAATTGCAGCCGTCCGTAGATGCCCTTTGAGAGTGGTTTTGAAGGAGTCAAGGGATTTGCATGTCTTAATGGGCGTTCCACATTTTGGACATTGCTAGGTGAACGTTGGAGAAAAGGTTGTGAATTCTAGACAGGGCAACCTGCCTAATAGCCTAATATCCAACTTCATCAGCAGTGGCAGTGGTGAAGCAGCGATCAGGTTCAGCCTAGCTGTAAACTCAGTTGTGATGTATAGTCAACCTGTTCTGTCCATTCCCTCCCAGTTTTGCTTCCGATCCAATTCCGATCATTTGATTTTGAGTATTTTCCCCAATCCGATATTTATATTTTTTTATAGAAGACTTATGCCATATCACAGTAGTACAATATCCAAAATCACAGACAATATCAAGTCTAAAACTGAGGTGACGGTAAACTCTGGGATTTGGTCAGCCATAGATTTGTACCAGTGGTCGTCACGGTTGTCACCTACAGTACATCTCTGGTAAAGAACAGCACACTTAAAGAGTGTTTTGCTTCTAAACACAGACACGCACGCACACACGCACGCACGCTTGCGCACACACACACACACACACACACACACAGGCCTTCAAGCATCCCTGAGTGCTACGTACCCTTGAGCTATTCAAACATCACGTCATTCGTTGATGATAAGATAAAAGGTCGTCATGGAAACAAGAGATTTTTCAGACATGGCCACCATAAGTGGAAAATGAGAGTGTGGTGGGGGTGTGTGTGTGTGGGGGGGGGGGGGGGGGGGGGGGTGAGAGAGCATGTGAGAAACATAGTGTGTGTATGTGTGTGTGTGTGTGTGTGTGCGAGAGAGAGAGAGAGAGAGAGAGAGAGAGAGGGTGGGTGGGTGACAGCAGGATCCTAAAAGTCTGATGGAGACCAAAATGTGAAAGTCGCTGAGGCAGCCAGAATGCCTGTGGTGGCAGGCAGGTGGCATGGGAAACCACCTGACCCCAACCCCTCCCTCAGGTCAAAATGGGTTAATTATATATCCATTTTTTAAATGTTTGACTTTTGTTTTTATTTGTAAATCCAGCCTTCTGGGGTCTCTCTTACCTGGTGCGGTGCAGTTCTTCTCCTCTCTCCCCCCCTCCTCCTCCTCCTCCTCCATGCTACTGTTGTCGGCCTCCTGCAGGAGCCTCCTTCCTCCCCAGCTCTGCCCGCCCAGCGCTGACTGACCCGAGGTCAGGTCATAACCTAGGAGGAGACACGCGTTAAGTTAATGACGGACACACACACACCGACTGACCCGAGGTCAGGTCATAACATAGTAGGAGACACACGTTATGTTTATGACGGACACACACACTGACCCGAGGTCAGGTTATAACCTAGGAGGAGACACGCGTTAAGTTTATGACGGACACACACACACACACACACACACACACACACACACACACACACACACACACACACACACACACACACACACACCGACGGACGGACCAGGAGTTAAAACATCTAACTATAAATGCACCAAGTGGTGTGTGAGTTGAGGGCTCCCTCTGGCCCCCTCTGTGAATGTTTGGTTTAGTCAACTTGGTCAAGTTGGAAGTTGGAAAAAACTGTCTTTCAGACTTCTTAACAAAGTAGAACATTTGTTGAAATGCAGGGATAAGTGGGAGGCGCCGCACACTGAAGGCACTGTCTAATTGTAAACTGAGCAGACTATTATATGAACTGTATTTGAATTTCCATGAATATCCATCGCCTTATTATTTCTATTATTGTTTTTCTTTTCCTTTAATTGTATGTATGTAATAGGCCAGCTCCATATACTATAATGGAGCTGGCCTATTCTGACATAATTCTGACGTCTGCATAGACTCCATATTAGGGCATGCCTGACAAAGAACTCCATATGTGGGCACACAGACGGGCGCCCGCTGGCCGAGTGGTCCAGGCGCATGCCACATATAGGCTTTGGCCTGACAGCGTGTCACGTGTTCGAGTCCCGTTCATGACGACCTTTGCTGCATGTCTCTCCCCTTCACTCTCTCCCTCTTTCCTGTCTATCTTCGCTTCAAACTATCAATAAAAGCCAAGAACACAGACATAATATCTGGTTGGGGCATTCATTTCCAACTTCCATCGTTCCAAGTAGGCCAGTGCCCAACGGGCACCGCTGTAGAGGCTCCAACAGGCACCGCTCTAGTATTCTAAATAAAGAGACAATTATGAAAAGAAAATAGTGACAATAGCTGATCTACATGCTAAACAGCACAGTCGGGAAAAAAGGCCCTGGATGGTGTCTACACAAGAATGCCACGAATGGCACTTGGTGTCACATCACAAGCGAGGACCTCTACCGGGGGCCCGGGGGCCTCCCACGGGGGACCTCTACCGGGGCCTCCCACGGGTCACAGACACTGTTAGAGAGAGGGAAGGATGAGGCTGGCTGGGCTTGTCTCAGACAGGCACATTGGAATTGGTGGCGAGGAAACAGACATTGTGGGAGCCAACACAAGGTACAGCTATAGGACAGGGAAAAGAAGAAGCACACCACATTATGTAGACACACTTTGGCGCGACAGAAATAGCCGATGCACAGTTTTGGGCTTGTGGATCGGCTATCAGAATCGATATATCTTTTGGGGAAAGAAATTAGAAAGCCAAGTAAATAGTGTTCAATAAGTGCATTCTCAACCTTGCATCACCATAATACAACACACAGCAGTTAGAGCCAGTTCTGCATAGGGTTGCCAACCACTTCAATTCAATTTAGGGACACCTGGCCACGTTTCCCTTATTTCCTAGAAAAATCACACTGGTGTGAAGTGAGGACTGAGGCGCTCTTATCATTCCATGCTCAGCCAATCAAATCAATCAAACCATGGTACACACAAACACACAGCTGGGCATAGGAGGGGCTAGCGCCCCTCAAAAATAAGGGACGTCCAGAAAAAGATACAATTTCACTATACGTTGTGTATGTATACAGTTTTTGTATTATTGAGGGCTCATTTTCAACGATGTTTGTTTAAGAAAACGCCATAGACAATAAAGATAAATCTAATGTTTGTTTTGAGGACTTGTTCTGGGGGGGGGGGACATTAGCCACACATTGCAGATATAGCCTACAACTGTTTGAACTTGTACGATGTGCGTCATTGATTGATTCCCAAAAATAAGTGTCCCTTATCAGTTCTAAGGACTGCTATACAGTAAGGACCGGTTTCTTATATCAAAGGGACAGTTGGCAAAGCCTCAAATTCTGCATCCCAACATTCTGCTTTGCATCTCTTTCTCTCTCTCTCACACACACTCCTCGTCTCTTGCTGGTGTGAGCACAGAAAGAGTGAGTCGTGATTAATGTGGCCCTGCGCTAGGCAGCGTTGAGTGTGATTAATGTGGCCCTGCGCTAGGCAGCGTTGAGTGCTCCACTTCCAGCGCCGCGCACAACATCAAGCTTTAGCAGAACTTCATTAAGAGGCATCATAAATAATCAACTTCAATTGATATCCCGGCACACTGATTAAGAGTTAGCAAAGAGCACAATGGGGACAACGAAAATGCATTAGCACGACATGGTGTCGCCTCGCGTTCTTCTGAGCACACGCAGAGTGCAACAATCCTGTTGCATTTCCTAGTAACCAGGATATTCAGTGGGGGGTGGGGGAGAGAGAGAGAGAGGGGGGGGGATAGAAATTATATACTGATGTGATGATGCACAACAGTAATGAGTGTACATCAATATTCATGCAGACCTTCTGCCCGTGAAATGTGATAAATATGACATCTCTCTTTAGCTGATGCTGACGCAATTTAGCCACAGTGTGCCTCTAGTGGTGATTCAGGGACAGGGGGGGCGAGAGAGAGAGAGAGAGAGAGAGAGAGAGAGACAGACAGATATGCAGAGAGTCAGAGTGTGACAGGGAGAGAGAGAGAATGGGACAGAGACAGAGATTGTGTCTGAGTGGAGGGATGGTGGACTGCTTTGCGGTAACCCAGGGAAGTGAATACCCTGGGGCATTCTGGCCTGGTTTCACTGCTCTGCAGCGAAAGCACCTGAGCCGTATATATATACAGGAGCCTCTGCTTCCCTCTGCCAAGAATAGGTTCAGTTAGTTCAGGCTCAAATGAATCCCCCCGTCACACAGACCCACAGTATATACCTGGCTGTGCATCACTTACTATGGAAGCCCTGGTTGCATTGAAGTCTTTGTGTATGAGGCTTAAAGTCTACTTTGACTGTACAACTACGAAATGGTGCATTTATATATATATATAGCACCTTCTATCCAAGGCGCTTTACATAGACTGTGCATTAGATTCACCCAATCACAGTCAGACACTGATGTGGGAGGAAACCATGCAAGGCACCAACAACCTGCTCATCTGGAGCAATTAGGGGTTTAGAGTCTTGCTCAAGGACACTTCGACACTGACTCTGGGGGAGCCCACAGGGATAGCAGCCACTCTACCCCTGAGCCACTGCCGCCCCAATACACTAAAATGTTATACCGTATTACTTTTCTATAACATTTTACAGATTTAAAAGGTACTTAAATGACTTAGATTTTTTTTTAAACTTCTTAACACAATCTATAGCCTGACTGTGTGACAGGCTTTAATATCTAAAATTAGTAGACCCCACATTAAAAAAATCACACCCGTGTGAAGTGAGGGGCGCTCTTATCATCGTACATCGTCATACATCATCATCTCATTCCGGCCAATCGCAATTTGCGTCCTCACCGTTGTCATGCATATTTGTGTTTACACAAACACTCAAAATTGTCCATTCATTGTCAATGGCATTTTAATGTTTGTGTAGGACAAAGCACACACACCAAGCTGGACATATAGAGGCTAGCGCCCCTCAAAAAAACTAAAAAAGAGCTCATACCCAGAATAAAGAAGACATGGCCAGGCAACAGTAGCTTACAGCCTGTAGCCAGTGGTTCTCAAACTATTTCTATGTAAAGGACCACAAATTGATAATAAGCCTAATTAAATTATTCTACATTTTTTTGAAAATAGCCAAATTATGAAATTGGGATAACGTGGTTATAATGTTGATGCTAACTATATAACTAATGTTGTTGGGGACCGCCTGGAACCCACTCAATGACCCGGATCCTTGGAGGCTTGCCTCCACTTTTGAGAACCTGCACTGGCCTTAATTAAACCAACGGGAGTCAAAACAAGGAGAATCGTTACAAAGCAGCGCTAAAACAACCTGCTGGGTAAAGCTGCTATATTCATCCTTTGGTATTCTTTCTCCCTACAGTGGGGGTAACTAAATCCTCCTCACCTGAATTTTCCGCTAGGTAGGAAAAGCCCTTCACCAGCAGCAGTAAGCCTCCGAACAAACATATCTGGATCAAAACCAACTCTTTTCGCTTTTTCCGTCTAGCTTTGATCTTCTTCTGGTTCAGCATCACAAGTGGTGTCGGCTGATTTCGGAGTCGGATACTGGGTCCAGAGTCTCCAGACATCATCCTCTGTGTCGCCTCCTCCACATCCATGCAGCACGCGGTCCAAAATGAGCAACCTCCTCCTCTTCTTCTTGGAGACCGGGCTCTTTCTCCGTCCCGAAAGCGATTTAAAAAAAAGTAGTAGGCTAAGGGAACGGGTTGTAAAAGTTACAAACCGGCACCGCTGGAATGTTACGAGTGGCGAGATGTTGGCTGGCGCTGGCTGGACGGATTGTTTTCGTTGATGGTGCCAACCAAAGACTGTCTCCTTATGTCATGTTTAATTTATTTTTAAATAAAAAATAAAAAGATGATGTTTTGTTGCAATAGTTAGGTGGAGAGCGGCCACTGCTCCATGGATGCGTCAGACTCTGAGACTCAGTTCAGTGTCAGCTCACGCGCTACACGAGTTTGGAGAGAGAGAGAGAGAGAGAGAGAGAGAGAGGGGGGGGGGGGGGGGGGGGGGGAACATATTCATAACTGAAAGCTGTCTGATGTTAAAATATTACTGTTACAGCTCAGCGAAAAAGATGCACGCCCTTCTTTCACTTCCCTCTTCTTCTGGGAAACACTTTGGTGAAACGGACGCCCTTGATTTCTGCCTGTCACGGCGATTTTTGTTGAAAAGTTCTAATCTAGATTCTGATAGTTCCCAGTTGCCCACTGCCTATAATCGTCGACTTCTAAGTTCTACTAGTGTTTATGTTCAGTAACAGCCAGGGGTCTCCCCGTGTCGCCAGATAATAGCCAATGCATTTTCAGGTGGGACACCAATTTCATCCAATCAGAGAACCCATTTGTCAGCTTCGGTTTTAGTGTTCTGCAAAGTTTCAACACTTCCTATTTCACTTATCCTGTGCCTGTGGTTCATTCCCTCCTGATTGGAGGAAATTGGTATCTCCTGAAACTGTATTGTCGGTTTGGAGACCCCTACTGAACAAACAATATAGCAAAGATTGCATTCTATGATCTGCTGAATGACAATAAAGATAGGCTATCTATTGGAATATATAGCTCAGCTATTGAATACCTTTTCAAGCAAATGTTATTGCTTTACACTACAGCAATATCAATATAACCAAATGCTGAATAAAAGATTTAGACCCTTGCTTGTTACCGTGTTTTGTATTCTGACATTAATCCAGTAACTTAACCCATTCTGACCTGAGATCAGATTCATACGAGGTTTCCACTGGACACACACTGGTCTGATTAACCCATTCTGACCTGAGATCAGATTCTGAAAATGTCAGTCGTTCTTCGATTTTTCAAAATTAGCAGACCTACAAGCTCGTAGCGCGCCACTCGGTGGCGCGCTATGAGCTTGTAGATCTGCTATTTTTCAATAGCTAAAGCATAACATGATGCTAACACCAAAATGGGTGCCAGGTCAGAATGGGTTAAATACATTTTCCAGTACACATTCTCCAATCCCTGAGTTGCTGCATGTGCACCATATTGAAGTGAAACAGTGCTTTGCAGATAATGGGTAATACTTTATTTGCAACCAAGTGCGTTTCTTGATTGTCAAGCTTGAGGTTTTCACATAAATAGCTCTGGAAACTTTCCAGCAAAGAATGGAAAAAGTGGTCAGGGCTCCAGGCAACTGGTTTCACTGTGCTTCTTTAACCCTTTGAGGCATACATGGGCCCAATAAGCAGAAGATAAGAAAGGGAGAGTAGAGTGAGGGGAGCGTAGCCAAGCAGCACATTTAGAGAGAATATAACGCCCTGAACAACCTTTCAAACAAGGTTGTTGTTTCCTTTTTTCTCTTTTATACAACAGCCGCAACACCACCATGATGAAGGTCCACATATGGCGAGCAGAGACCCATGTCAAACCAGACGTAGGTCTAAAGGCTGCCCTGAAACCTGGCCTAGCTTACAGAGGAAACTTGAACTGGCCACGGAGTTACTAAACAAGATGAATTCCCAACGTCTCCGAGGCACACAAAAGAAAAGAAAAGGCCAGGGGAAGGGAGGAAGAGGAAGGAGGGGAGGGGGGGGGGGCAACAAATTAAATCCAGTTAAATTGTTTTTCCATAGCCAGTGGGCTTGGCAAGGGACTCGTGCACACAAGATGTTAAGATACAGTTGTCGAGGACAAACCAGAAATGCCACATAGCTTCAGATGCAGCAGAATGCATGGAATTTAACCCAGTTTCTCATGTCCAACTGACAGAGGGCCTACTCCCACTTTACTGACCTCGCTTGCTTTTGGGCAGTAGTGGTTTTCAAGCGTTTTTGTGCCAAAGGCACACGGATGGGCAAGTCAAAATCTCAAAGCACACCTGTATTCATAGCCAAAATAGCCGATCTACAAGTTCACTTATAGCCTTTTTTCATTGAACATAATTTTAAGTTTTCACCGATAATTGTCGCCTACACACCGCAAAATAGGTATGCCATGATGAAATTGGCTGAAATGACAAAGTGGTGCTGTTGAGCTTCACACTGTGCACAGGTGCGTGATGGGAAGCATGTGTTTTTCAGCACAAGTGTTGCTGTTGAGCATCATAATGAGTACAGTACAGTACACTAGTACAGTGTACAGTACAGTACTCGTACAATACAGTACTAGTACGCATACATACTTGTTACAGTGCACTAGTACAGTACAAGTAGTACAGTACGTATAGTGCAGGAGCAGGAGCTCTCTCTCTAGGATGGTGTAATAGTGTTAATGAAATACTAAGGACATCAGCTCCTTCTTTCACCTACGGATCAATTGCAACCTCCTACAGTTTTTACTTGTGCTCGGCACATCAATAATCTAAAGGCCCTATCAACGACTGTCTCTGCTCTGACAACGACAACACACCGTCATTGAAAACTCTGCATGGCACTGGGATCACAATGCAGGCAGAGCAGAGCAGAGCAGGGCTGCTGTGCTGTTCTAGTCTGGTTTTCGGAGCAACGTTACAGGCTAGCTAGCCTGCAGACATATTTGGGTCATGTCTTCTCTCGCAGAGCTCTCCTGAGCCTGGGCTTCAGCAGACCGACTTTTCTCAAGCACGTCATGAAGAGGCCGCAGTTCAGCATCATAGAGGTACAGGAGGCATACGGAAAGAAGGCCAGAGAGAGAGAGAGAGAGAGAGTGAGAGAGAGAGACAGGAATAGAAGAGTTTGCTCAACTAAAAAGGATAGTAAAGTTGGTACCAAATAGATGGCCCAGGTGGGGAAAAAGTGTTGAATGGACGGTCTAATATAGCCATTCTTAGAGCTCCCCGGGGCTTAAAAACAACAACAACACTTTTATCCTCACATCCTTTATAAAAATAAACATTTACATTCAGATCTGCCAAATGAGACATAATATTAAAATAAGTATACTAACTGTCATTCTTGTTCCGTCCAGAAAGGCAGAATGTGCCCAAACACACTATGGTGATGTCAAAGTAATTCTGGCTCTGCTCCGTTAACTCATTTAACGCTATGGCATCACAGTTATAGCCAAAATCCTTTTGAATGAGATGACATGAAGCAAAACGTGTAAAAAAATTCAAAATGCTTTGGTCAATCAACTTGGTGTATTTTTATATTTTCATTTCAGTTATTGTTGCATATTCTGTATATACTATACTGTGTATAATAGAGAAACTTTGAACAAAAATAAATGCACTCATACAGAGGAGAAGCTATTTGAACAATACGTTTTTCTTTTTATGTATTTTTATTTCTTTCTTTACCAAAGAAGCCAACTTAGTTGACAGTTTGACACATGCATTCATTTTAAGACAGGATGACAATGACACAAGATACCAAAGCAGAGGAATCACATAATGTGACAATATCAACATGACTCAATAAAATAAAATAAAATAAGAATTCTCATCCTCTTGTGCACGCAAACCATTTCCAATCACGACGATGAAGATCATCGCAAGCTTGTAGAATGTAGATATAGCTACTTTCGACAACAATTCGGAAAATGTTGTTCGTTAAGTGGTTAAGTATCTGTTGGTCTTAGAGATAATGTGAAGTCAGTGCTAGCCACTAACACAATTGACCATACTCACATGCCGGCCATTTTGTTCGTATAGGTCATACTTGGGGTCGGGGCAGTGGTTCTCAACCAGTGGTCCGGGGACCACCAGTGGTCCTCGAGTGGGTTCCAGGTGGTCTCCAGCTAAATGATAGAGTTGGTAACCAACTCAACTTATAGTTCTTTAACTCTTAAGAGCGTAACATTAAACCAAATGGACCCTTATAGGGTGTAAAAACGTGTACGTCACCAAGAGGGGGGCGGCGTCTGAAAAGCTAGCGGCGCCATACTTGTGGGCTTTAAACTCTAGCCCACATTACTCAGAATAGAGTGACGGTGGTTTGTTTTTGTAAATATTGTGCTCGTTCTTGGCGACAACATAGTGAACCAACAACAGGATGGACAGAAAGAACGTCGGGCCCAAATACCTAACAAGGACAAGGAAAATGTCGTGAACAAACACGGCTGTGCTTAGATACTTTGAACGTTATGTCTCTGCGCCCGTGCGCCGTACAGCCGCGATCCAAGCCATTCTACGTCTTTTTGTAAACTCGTCAATCTGGGTTCCTTGATGCTGTCTCCATGCTGCAAGTATTGCGGCCGCTACCACGTGACACATATGTTGACGCCCCCTCAACGAGATTTTGGTACGCTCTATAGGTCCATTTGGTTTCATTTTATGCTCTCAAGAGTTCAATTATTGTTAAACATCTGCAATACTTAATTTACAAGAAGCTTACACAACTAAAGAATGGAGAAGAATTGTTCCTTTGATGTGTGCCTGTTATCTCTCCTATGGTATCAATATAGCATGGAATTGTGGACAAAATCTTATCCAACGATAACATATTTTAGGTCTTGGGTCTGAGGCTAAATCTCATCAAATGGTGGTCCGTGGCTCAAATGGAAAATAAATAATGGGCTTTGATATGAAAAGGGTTGGGGGTTGACTTACATGATGCAACTATAACCAATACAAGAGATAAATACAATTAAATCTAAACCATGTGGTAGGGCACCGTTCCCTGACCTGTGGTCTTAATTCCTGTGGTTCAGATAGTTTCGTCAAATCAGAGACAAGGCTTTTTTTTTGCATAGAAGACGTGGATATTTGTATATCTTTAAATATTTTGATGAACTGAAAATGGAGGACCCTTGTCCTGTCCATGTAAACAAGCCTTAGTGCTTTTTGAGTGGTGCAACCACTCCTATAGACAGCTATGTGTGTGGCTGTGTCCCTGGCTGGCTGGCTGTTTCCGAGCACAAAAATAGCGTTTGTTCACCACCGAGTGTCACTGTTGCACAGCCTAACACACAGACACACACAGAGGCCAGGGAGGAGAGCTTGTACAGTCCAGTACAGTACGTACAGCACAAGTACAGTACAGCACAGCACCACTCACTTCAGACGTGTCAGATTTTCTGGTTTTATCCTCTTAGCAGATTTTGTATTGAGCTGTACTTTCCTTGAACTGTACCCAATATGAAAACTGTTAATACAAATTTAAATCAATCAACCTTTTACGATTCAAAGGTAACATTCATTGTCATTGAATGCAGCATAAACGTTTCTTCTTTTTGGGGGGGGGGGGGGGGGTTGTGGAAAAAGTGTTTTTTTACAGAGTGTTCAAAATGGGTTTGTAAAGGAGAGACGTTCATGTTAAGAACAATCAATGGAATGTGTTTTGGATTGGATCAATGGAACCAACAGTGTACTTTAAGCCTCTATACTATAGAGGCTTAAAGTACACTGTACACCTATAGAGTCTATAGGGCAGATAGCAATGGTTCCATTGATCCAGACCCCATTCATTTAATCCCAAAGAGATTTCCATAGATTATACATTTTAAATCCTAGAATCAAGCCATCCTTTCAGATTATTATTTTTTTCTTCGCAGAAACAAATGTTTTATCACATGTCATGATTCTAAAAAGCCCGCCTTAAATGCTCCCAGAATAATTTAATAACGAGCGGACAAAAGAATAAGGTTTTGGCCTAACGGGCCTTGAATTCGTCAGGTATACAATACCTCTTGACCGTTATGAAGCCGCCACTGCTATGCCCCGTTGCAAAATGGCTTCAAAACTAAAAAACGACACAAAGTGCATTGCACCGCAATGGCAACACGAGAATCACAAAAACAGCTTTGAAACATTATTGATAATGTCATGCCCAGAATAGGGATGCCAACAATCTTATGCATTTAATAGGGATTTTAAATGTAATCTTTTATATACAGTTTATTATTATTCTGTATTTTATTTTGGCTGTTCACACACACACACACACACACACACCAGTCGGGTCCTGTGTGATCATGAATGGGAGTGGCTAAAGACAGCGGCGAGGGGCGAGGGCAGTGAGAAGAGACAGCCAGAGAGGAGACATGACAGAGCCCTACTGTATATTACTGTATATTACATTCCAAGCAGTGAAAAGAAAAGAAAGAGGACAGTTCAGTCAGGTGTTGCTGAGGTCAAGACCATCCTCAGAAAACAGGGCTCCGCGTCGCATGGCCCCACATGGGTGGTCTGCACGACAGAAGAAAAACAAACAAAATACAAATTTCATATAATTTCTGTTGGGCAGAAACCTTTTTGCCCTACTTTATTGCACAAGAGTGTCGTGAAAAAAGTAGACAATCTAAAAGCTCAAAATGTGTGTTGCATCGAGATGTGTTGTCGCGGCTTTGTAGATTTCGTTCCGCTATTGTGTAAATATTTTGAAAGTGAATGTCCATCTGTGGGGTTTTATAAACATTTAACCAATGACAATTTTTAACTATGGTGGCTCCATTGGAACACGGGTCCTTTTTCCCCCAATTTTCCTGAAAAGTAACGCAAAGATATACCGGGTCATTTTGTTGGCGTCAGGTGGAACCTTAGGAAAGCTCCAGACAGTTCAGATATGAACCCTTATGAACTTCAGGTCTTTTTAAAGTTCAATGTCTGTCTGTCATATTTTGCCCGATGAAGACCTGCGAGCCAAATGCGAACGAAAAGAAAAGGTCTAGGTACCGAGGCTAGTGTGCGGATGTTTCAATGTCTGTCTGGCACCACCAAAAATGGCACCTGCTTTTCTACCCAATGCTATTTCATACTATGCTTTCTACAGGTGCCATTGTTGTCTCCACCAGGCAAATTGTTAAACAGTATCTCTATAGACATGTGTTCAATATTGTCCGATATTTCATATTCCATCCTAATTGGCTAACATTGGCAAAGTTTGCATGATTGGCACGTTTGAACAAAAAGCCTCAAATCATAAACGCAGCGTTCAATTTACGTGAACTATTTCACAGACGTTCCTACTAGGCTGACGAATATATCCCACCCTTTTCACATTGGCATGTTATAGCGCCACCAATAGGTGGATATTTGCAAAACACATTTTTGGAACATTGATTTGACAAAAATCAAATCATTGGAAATGTGTTCCAATGTTTAGTCACAAGCTCTTGTTAACACCTTTTATTGATTGCTAATTTACAAAAACGACAGGCAAACTTTCAATCTGGCATCCGTGGCAGGTCATATAGGGACAATTGTTGTAATGTGTGACACTTTTATATAGGGCATTGAAAAAGTTAAAATAAGGAGATAGAAAATTTCTTCCTGACAGTGACAATTTGTAGGAGTTTACCATTACACAAGTAAGAAAATAAGGAGGAGGAAATAAAAACACATTAAAAATGGTGACTGCTCTAGTTTCCTCCATCCACAGATGAAACGTTGTTCTTCTCTTTGAAAGAAAAGTGAGTGCCGTGTGGTGACAGAAAGCAAGGTATGTGTGAGAAAATAAAGTAGCGGTTGCAGTTTCTAAGATCAGAACATGTTGGTGAGCTGTTAAAAAACAGTGTAGGCAGGAAGGAATGAAGAGGAGAGATAGGACCGACACAAATATTACTCTACTCATTCAGAGGAAAGTGCACACAGCTCATGTTTAAGTCATGCTAAGCAAACCTAGGGAACACCAATTCTCCCTCTAAAATATGCAGTGACAGAACCGAGCGAGCAAGCGAGACCCTGTCCGACATCTCCCTTAACCCATTCTGGGCGGGCACCCATTTTGGTGTAAGCACTATGTTATGCTTTAGCTATTGAAAAATAGCAGATCTACAAGCTCATAGCGCGCCACCGAGTGGCGCGCTACGAGCTTGTAGGTCTGCTATTTTTGAAAAATCGAAGAGCGACTGACATTTTTTTAATCTGATCTCAGGTCAGAATGGGTTCATCAGACCAGTTGTGTGTCCAGTGGAAACCTCGTATGAATCTGATCTCAGGTCAGAATGGGTTAACCACTTAAACCCAACGTACGCCCAATTTCATTCCCCCTCTAGACAAATCTCTTCGGCAAAGAAAATAGCGGAACTAAATCTGCTTTTGTCGAAAGTTCACCTATTATGACATGCCCAGAATAGGGACACCAGGGCTCATGTGGTTAACCCATTCTGACCTGAGATCAGATTCATACCAGGTTTCCACGGGACACACACTGGTCTGATGAACCCATTCTGACCTGAGATCAGATTCTAAAAATGTCAGTCGTTCTTCGAATTTTTCAAAAATAGCAGACCTACAAGCTCGTATCGCGCCACTCGGTGGCGCGATATGAGCTTGTAGATCTGCTATTTTTCAATAGCTAAAGCATAACATGATGCTAACACCAAAATGGGTGCCCGGTCAGAATGGGTTAAATCCAAACATCTCCCACTTCTCCTCTACTGCGCACATTTACAGAAGTGCTGCTGGCTGTGCACTCTTTAAAAAATGAAACACAACTCTCAATATACTCCCGATCCTTATTGACCTCCCATCTCTCTTGCTATATGACCCTCGGCCTCTATCAAGACAAAGTGGCCTTATATGTAAGGCGGCGTCAATTTACCCAGGATGCATTTGGGATTGCAGTTACACGACTCTCGCGTGCAATCTGACGAAGGCCCAAATAATTGCAATTAACGATATAATAAATAAAATGAATACAAATGAAAATTCGGTTTGCCTTTTTAGGCTTCGTAATCAAACATTGCAGCCGGAGAATTATGACAAATAACATAAATATGCAAAGAAATTACTGACATATTTAATAATTGTAATACTAAATAATAATAATAATAACAACAGCCCATCTTCGAACGCGTTGTTAGCTTGTAGACCTGCCATTTTTTGGGCTCTAGGCTTACATTGTAAGAATGGCATTCAGAAAATGTTAATGAAAAGGTGTGTGTGTGTGTGTGTGTGTGTGTGTGTGTGTGTGTGTGTGTGTGTGTGTGTGTGTGTGTGTGTGTGTGTGTGAGAGATCTGCCATTTTTGATTAGGTCATTAACCCATTCTGAACGGGAACCCATTTTTGTGTTAGCATCATAGCTTTAGCTATTGAAAAATAGCAGATCTACAAGCTCGTAGCGCGCCACTTACGAGCTTGTAGGTCTGCTATTTTTGAAAAAAATCGAAGAACGACTTGACATTTTTAGAATCTGATCTCAGGTCAGAATGGGTTCATCAGACCAGTGTGTGTCCAGTGGAAACTTCGTATGAATCTGATCTCAGGTCAGAATGGGTTAATTTCCAAAAGAACAGAGGACTGTGTGTGTTTGCGTCACCTTCCCGTCCTTCAGGGCTCTCTCTCCGAGGACACGTCGCCGTCGGCTCCACTGCTAGCGTTGGGGTCCTGTCTGGAGCGCTGGGCCACCTTCTCCCTGCTGGACTCCGAGGGGCCCTTGGAGCGCGTCTTCTCCTTCCTCTGTTGCTGCTTCTCCAGCTTGGACATCTATAAAAACACACACACACACACACACACACACAGAAAGAGACAATTAATCCATTAATCCATCAATCATAATCCATCAACTCATTCACTTTCAAATTGCGTTATCCTGGTGTGTCACACCTGGTGTCTCAACACCACGAACACGCTGAGAAGTGCCTGCAGGTATCTCTCTCTCTCTCTCTCTCTCTCTCACTCCCTCGGGCTGCATGTGCTGTCCAGAGGCAATATGCAATTACAGCTAGCCAAACTAAGCTGTAGGGATTCTGGAACCAGACAGTGGCCTTGTATCAGTGTCCGCCCTGATATCAGGAGGTCGGGGGTTCGATCCCCGGCCGGGGTCATACCCAATGCCGCCCTGCTTGGCACTCCGCATCAACAGGTTGAATTGGGGGCTGGGGGGGTCAAATCTACTAATCAAATGATTCCCCAGCGCGGCACGGCTGCAGCTCACCGCTCCTTGGCTGCGGCTCACCGCTCCTTGGCTGCGGCTCACCGCTCCAAGAGACGGGTCAAATACGGAGAACAAATTTCACTGCGGTAACGTGTGTGACAAATTGTACGACTTTGACCCTCATTTTGATCGTTGGAACTCACATTAAGAATCTGTGTAATAGATCATTTTGATTACAAAAAATAATCTTTTACGGTACTTTGGATTGAAAATATTACAGTTAGGTTGTAATCTTTACTGTGCTCGTATAAAAAACATATTCCGGTTCGCACAGCTACTGTAATGCGAATAGTAGTTATCCCCCCACTTCCCCTCAGCAGAATCTCTCTCTCTCTCTCTCTCAGCACTGCGGCGGAAAAGTGGCAAAATGTGCACGTCTACGCAGGTGTGGCGTTTCCATCACTGCTGATTGGCTGGGAGCCGATACATCTGCCACGTGTCGTGAACCCATAACGATTCTGACACAACAGTGTTCGGTGACACCGGGTGAAAATAGTCAATCTGCAAGCTCACGACACAACGCATTTTGAGCTAGTAGATTATTTCCGGTGAAGAGATTTGGTGTGCAGTGAGGGCCCAGAGGGACATGCTGTATGTACATATATTGACAACCAGGATATTGTGGGTTAGTTGGCCAAAGTGCATAGATAGCAGGGGACCCCCCCCCTGCCGCCCCCCACTGGGAGTCCCGAGCCACAGTTTGAAGACCAGTGGTAAACAATCAAATGAACAGTGAAGAGCACATCTGTGACCCAAGACCACTTCTTCAGCTCCCTGACGGGTCTCGAGAACCAGGGGACAGATGTGTTCTGTCCTCATCTGGAGCTGTCATGTGGTCACTTGAATGGAACTATTGTCATCGCTATGTAAACCACCTCTCACGCAGCCACTTTCAGTGGGCCTACTGTTATTCACTGCTGCAACACCCCATGGTTCAACAATCTCCTTCTCTCTCTCTCTCTCTCTCTCTCTCTCTCTCTCTCTCTGTCTCCGCTTCTCTCTATTAAGATACTGCAGATATGCCTTCTCAGATTGGAAAGGGCTTGCTAAACACACACACACCCACTAAAACTTTCATAGGAGCCAAGAATATATTTATGAACTACAATTCTTGAAGAAAAAGAAAAGGGGAAAAAAAGGAAACATTGCAAAAAATGTTGCATTATTCACAGCATTTTTTTTTTTTAACTATCATTTTTATCCCACGATTTTGCAACCCATTTTTTGTGTCAATTATCTAATGTAATCCTGGGCCAACCTGGATTCCTCTGCCAGCCTCAGGGGGCTTCCGTCTATGCATCCAAGCTGCTTCTTTTCCCCTGACAGGGGGGAATTTCTCCCCGTCGGACGTAGCGCGTGGAAGGAACACGTTATTCCGACCAGTTGCTTTCCCCTCCATCAGGTGCCCCGGCTGGCCAGGGGGAGGTAGTTAAGAGACCAGGATTACTGCATGTTTTTTTTGTGAGTGTACCTACTACCCTAGGCCCTAGGGCCTAGGGGACACGGGGAGAACATGCAAACTCCACACAGAAAGGCCCTTTTTGCCAACCCTGCCTCGGGTATGGGCACTGATGACGCAGAGGAGGGAACATGCTCCCAGCACCCACAGCGTCCCCAGTGGGAATCGAACCCTAGCTGTGAGGCGACAGCACTACAGACTGTGCCACCGTGCCCCCTAAAAAAAAGACAGCATTTATTTCTTAATAAAAGCCCCGACATCAACCGTGGTTCTATGTCAGCCGTTATGTCAGCGGTCGTAGCGCGCCACTCGGTGGTGCGCTATGAGCTTGTAGATCTGCTATTTTTCAATAGCTAAAGCATAACATAATTCTAACACCAAAAGGGGGACCCGCCCAAAATGGGATAAGACATGGAGAGAAAGGGAACAGTGTCTGTTGGCGATCACTTGATTATTCCGCTGCTGGCCTCAGCCAAATTTGACTGCCCGCAGTGGTTGAAGAAGTACTCACACTTCGTACTTGGGTAAATTGTACCACAATGTAGAAATACTCATTTACAAATGAAAAGTCCGGTATTCAAAATGTACTACAAAAGCATTCACATTAGTATACACTAAAGTACTGAAAGAAAAAAAAAAAAAAAGTACTCCTTTTGCAGAATGTCCCATTTCACAAGTTTCCAACTGTATGAAAAATGCTTCGAAAATAGCCTAATTTAAAAGCATCGCTTTGCATAGTAATAGTATGCACAGCACAGGGCTGAAGTACTGTAGTTAATGCATGTTTTGTAATAGACAAAATATCACCATGCATTTTTAATAATAAAAATATATATAATTAAAGTTTTTAAGTAATTAAGTAAAGAAAATTGTCTGAGATGTAGTGAAGTAGAAGTAAAAGCATTGAAAAATGGAAACACTCCAGTCGAGTGCAGTAGCCTAGCAGCCTACTTGAGTCAAATGTACTTAGGTAACTTGACATAGCACTGCTGGCCCCGTTATCCCTCATGTCCAGCCTTGGCCTTGACTCCGCAGCAAAACATCCCTAAACAGGCGAGATTAAAATTCTGAGGACAGCTTTAGCCATCCCCCCTGTGGGGTCAGCCAGCCAAGTCCCCGGAGGAGGAGAAGAGGAGCCAGCGCTATATAGCCCCGTAGCCTTAGCATCAGAATGCAGAACATTGGCCCAGTTCCACGGAAGTGACCACAGACACATTCAGGGCGACAGCGGGAATGAATAATAATAAACGAACGTCCAAAATGGGTGGAATGCAAGGCCATTGGCTTACGAGGGGTGTCTGCCCCTTAAAAGAACACAGTCTGGACTGGTTAGGGAGGCGTTTTATCTTGCCTAGGAATGAATGGTGGTGCAGGCCAGCATCGAGTCCATTTAGCTTCAACCCATTCTGAACGGGAACCCCTCTTGGTGTTTTAAGCATACGTTATACTTTAGCTATTGAAAAATATCAGATCTACAAGCTCGTAGGTTGCTTGTAGGTCTGCTATTTTTGAAAAATCGTGAAAATGTGGCGCAAATCTTTGAATATATATTCAAAGGGGGGGAGGGGGGGGGGTCCCTGGAACAATATATTTTATGATGGGGATCCACGGCCAAATACAGATAATTCTGGGGGTTCTTGACATGAAAGAAGTTGAACACCACTGACATAGAAACATAGGTTTTTCAGAAAACTGTCAGGATTTAGAAGACATTTGTAGAATCGACCATGTACGTACACACCCTACACTTAGTTGACCGGATTCCCAAGGACTCTCTATACCACTGTTTCACAAACACTGGGTTGGGACCTATTCGGGGGTCGCAGACACATTGTTATGGGTCCCCTTAGTATTAGTTTCATACATTTTGTTTTTAATTATTATTTCAAAACATTTTCAAAAATGATTTTCATCAATCATAAACAAAGATTCAGTGATTTTGTTTTCAGTAATTATATGAAATAAAAGAAAAATCTAAGAAATTCCATAAATTAGAACAAAATATTTAGGAAGTAGTGAAAATAGCCGATCTACAAGCTCACAGTGCGACACGAAGACACGTGTTTTGCGCTTGTAGATCGGTTATTTTCACTAGTTTGGGTCTCGGGTGAATATCACATTTCTGTTTTGGGTCACGGGCTAAAAACGTTTGGGAACCGCTGCTCTATACTACGGTATGTTCCCTCTTTGGCTGTACACTAAATATCTTTACCCAAAAATAGCCGATCTAAAAGCTCACAATGTGTCTCAGCATGGCAAGTTGTTGTTGAGATCGGTTATTTCTGCTAAATGATAGCTTTAGATTGGGGGTGCTAGAGTTGGAGTGGCTACGGGTGAATTAAATCCTGACAGTTTTCTGTCAGGATTTGTGCCACATTTTCACGATTTTTTTCAAAAAATATTTTTCAATAGCTAAATTATAACATAATGTTTAAAACACAAAAAGGGGTTCCCGCCCAAAATGGGTTAACAACTTTCATCCTGGTGTGTTTTGGGCATGGCATTAGTGTTGATTTCGTCGACTAAAACTAAGGGGAGAAATGTTCGTCGACCACCTTTTTTTCACGGACGAAAACTAAATGGAAACTAAATAAAAACTAAGAAATTATGACTAAAACTAAGACTAAATATACTGACAATTTCGTCAACAATAAAAACTAGACTCAAATGTTAGGAAGGACTAGTGGACAAGAGATCCAGTATAAGTCATCTTACATTTGGTTGCATGCTGAAAATAGCCGATCTACAAGCTCACAAGATCTACAAGCTCACAAGATCTACAAGCTCACAAGTGTAAAAGTGTAAAAGCAGCCATTACGACGGCATCAAGGGCTGCCAAAATTCATTTTAGTCGACTAAATCTACAGTTGATTTAGTCGACCAAAATCTTATGATATTTAGTCGAGTAAAACTAGACTAAGAATAAAACATTCCAGGTGACTAAAATGTGACTAAAACTAAATGATAACTATTCAAGAGACTATGACTAAAACAACTGCGGGGCTCACCCACTTCACGTGACCCATTTAGACCCGAGGCCCATTTGAAAGACACCTCCTAAATTCTAACCTAGGTTTTCAGAAACCTTATTATTATTTTATTCGAAAAAATATGGGGGGAAAAAACATCCTGCTGCATGTATACACTAATAATACTATACACAGAAACATCTGAAATGAAACCGATGCTTTCATAGATTCATATTGAACTTAACGATAAATCAAAGTGGCAATTTTAAGCTGATGAACAAGCAAGACTGTAGACCGAATGCTTGCAAAGGATGCTTTATATATCTGTAGTGGTGTTATATTCTCATCTCGGTATAGCTTAAAATAAAGTGCTCTACTTAGCATGGGAAACAACAACAATGATACTATCAAGACCAACCACAAGGGCTTATACCACCACCTAGTGGTTGACAATGATAGAAAGAAGACACCACAAAAAGTAGGTAAACGAATGCATATCTGGGACAGATGGATGGGCAGGATTTTCTTTTCACCCAAGTTAATACAAGTAAATTCCTAAAATAAATACATTTAAAATTAACCGCAGTCCAACTTAAAAATGTAACGCATAAATAAATGAGAATATAATAAATGTCACTTTAACCCAGTCTGGGCAGGAACCCCTTATGGTGTTTTAAGTTATGTTATACTTTAGCTATTGAAAGATACGCTACGAGCTTGTAGATCTGCTATTTCTGAATGTGCCGAAATGTTGCTTCTGGGAGGGTGCCTGGAACAACATGTTTTCAGATGGAGATCGGCGGCCGATTACATATAATTCCGGGGGTCCTTGACACGGAATAATTTGAGAACCACTGACATAGAAACATAGGTTTTTCTGAAAACTGTAGAAGCCTTTTTTCCCCCCTTTTTTAAAAATCAGCCTTAGGTCTAAATGGGTTAACTCTGGTGTCCATATTTTGGACTCGTCATTCGGGTGAAACGTTTTCTCAAACGTTTTGGAATATGTCAGCTCTACAATGTGCTACAATGCGTGTTTCCTTCAGCAGTACTGTACCCGTCAGGAGTCTGTGGGGTGAGTAGGTGACATGTTCCCTTCAACAGTACCGTACCTGTCAGGAGTCTGTGGGGTGAGTAGGTGACATGTTCCCTTCAACAGTACCGTACCTGTCAGGAGTCTGTGGGGTGAGTAGGTGACATGTTCCCTTCAACAGTACCGTACCTGTCGGGTGAGTAGGTGACATGTTCCCTTCAACAGTACCGTACCTGTCAGGAGTCTGTGGGGTGAGTAGGTGACATGTTTTCCTTCAACAGTACCGTACCTGTCAGGAGTCTGTGGGGTGAGTAGGTGACATGTTTTCCTTCAACAGTACCGTACCTGTCAGGAGTCTGTGGGGTGAGTAGGTGACATGTTTTCCTTCAGCAGTACCGTACCTGTCGGGAGTCTGTGGGGTGAGTAGGTGACGTCAACTCGATGGTAACGGGTCCGTCGTTCTGAATGTGGACCTGCATGTAGGCCCCGAACTGCCCGTCTACAAATACAAGAACAGAAGGATATAGCGTTGTTGTTGTTGCTCTCGGGCAGAAACCTTGTATCTCCAAATTCTCCAATATTTCAATTTTGTATGGTTTCTTTTTCGTAACTGATGCCCTACTTCATAATATAAAAGTGTTGCACATCAGTAGTGGAAATAGCAGCTTGTAGATTTTCACCATTTTAAAATGTTTTTTAAAATAATAATAATAATAATAAAAGGACCGGTTTGGGACATACAAGGATTTTCGATCCGACAGTTCACAGTGACGATATGTTTTTAAATATCGTATATTCATAGCCTCTAAATATGAATCAGGAGTTTGTTTTAGTTGCCGTATGACTTTGCACCTTGAAGCAAACAACGGGGACAACAGAAGGAGAAAAAATAAAAAGCACGGGGAGAAACGGAAAGGACAAGAAGTTTAAACTTAAATGTTCTCCTTTCTTTCGGTGGCACGTCCAGATTAATGACACCCTCAGCACAATGAAGCTGTGGCGGAAAGAAAAGTGCTGCATCATCATGTTTGCTCCGTGTGTGTGTGTGTGTGTGTGTGTGTGTGTGTGTGTGTTTCCTAATTCCTAATTAGGAAACCTTCTGCCTCCCTCACCGGGACGAGGTGTTCTCTGCACCTGCTCCCCAGTGGGCTGACCCAATTCACCGCCACTGCAATTGACGTACTCAAGTTCCACGGGAGGGATGAGACCATCTAGTGAGACCTTCACTGAGACGGCTGATGCAAACCTATGACGAGGAAAGGTAACCACTTGCGAGTGCGACCCCTTTGGTTTTGAGGGGCGCTAAAGCCCCTCCTATGCACAGCTTTGTGCGTTTGTGTGCATGAGCATGGAATACAGGCAAAAACGCCTAGAGCAGCGTGTCTTTTCCTGGTTTAGAAACAGCTGTTGGATGAAAATGACGCTAGTGCACGGCTGCAACTTGTAGCGTCTGCAAAAAAACGGAAACGCTTTGCCGACGCTACAAATCGCCTTTAAATATCCCTCTGGAGACAGCGTTAACGATGCTACGCCTAGAACAATGACAATTGAAAATAAACAATTACGACTTTCAAAAATAGAATTATTTTTAAGTGATTGCTCCAAGAAGCAGATTGTGGTTTCACTAAACACACGGTGGTGTCTCGCTAAGGGACCGCTGGCCAGGTAGGCGCCTCCACGCCGGAGAGAGACAGGCAGAGGGAGGTGGCGCGCCACGTCAACCTCTCGGTCGCATCATAGAGGGGCGGTACGTACCGGCTGTCATCCGATTGCTTCCCACCTGCGTCTCTCACCTACAGCCTACAAATAGTGCAGCCTCCCTCCCAGTCAAGGTCTGGTCTCTCTGGTGTGCACACGCTATCGGGCGCCTGGCGGTAAGACACACACCTCATTCCCTCACTGAATATGCCACTTGTCAAATACAATATAGTAATTGCATGTCTCTCACCCACAGGCAAACTACGACTCTAGCGAGTCATTCGGAAATTCCGAACAAGAGGAGCCCCCCCCCCCTCCCACCCTATACGTCACGTGCCTCTATCTCCCTGTCGGAAAACGAAGGGAAGTAACTGTTATACTAAATACCCACCTCACACCTACCGGGGACCTCTGGAACCTGGAAGGAGAGGAAGAACGCCTAACTTAAGTTCATCTTTCCGTTGTCAACTCACTTCTAAATAAATCAAGGCTGTTTAATACTTGGCCTATGTTTTAACTGGTTAAAATGGCCCGTTTTAACTGGTCGTTGGTAAATAAAGCCACACTGGGTGCGCTCTGTGAAGTGACCACGCTGCCCAGCAGCCCCAAAAAAATAAACTGAGCACATTCCCAGTTTCCCCACAACACAACACGCACCCTTAATGTGCTCGGGCTTGTAGGCGCTCCTCATGTTCTCCAGCAGGTGGCGGTAGAAGGGCTGGGCCAGCTCGGCGGGCATGGCCTGGTGGAAGTCAGGCTTGTTGCCCTTCAGGACGCACTGCAGCGTGAACTGGCTCACGCACAGCACCTCAAAGTCCCGCTCCATCACGCTCTTGGCCCACGCCCTGCCGCCGTCGTCCTCAAACAGCCGCAGGTTGAGGATCTTACGGACCCTGAAGGGTCAAACATAAAGGAATAGACTAAATTAAGCGTAGATTAAAAAAAGGTGCCGTTGTTATTAAGGTCAGTGGTCCTCAACCAATGGGCATTGCAATTGGGTCCCCAAATAAATAAACAAATGGCGAAAACTACTACTACCTTAGTTCCATTGATTCAAGATAGAACGCAAGATAGAGCACAATCGACCGATTGATCATTAGGTGGGTGGGCACCCACCTGATGGGTGGACCGCAAATGCTTTCAATATTTTCGAGTGGAACATGATCCAGAAAAGGTTAAGAACCGCACTGCTTTTTTTCTCTACCACTTTTGTTCTGTGGCCTGGGGCCCTTGGCCTTGGGGTGGGGGGTCCCCAGCACAGAGGTCCTGTACATTTGCTATTGAACAATTTTGGAAAATCTTGTGTTTGAAAATCTGGCACATTACAATTTCAGATGGGGGTCCAAATATACATTATCGAGAACCACATACAGATTTGTGTGGAATAACATATATATAATAATACAATATTTGATTCACTGTAAACAACGTAGGCTACATTATGCTCTCAGCTCAGGGTTGTTACTATACGTGTCTCACACAGTACATTAGACACTGACTGACTCACATGTAGTCCACATCTTTCTGGGTGTCCTCCACAGATATCCCCAGCAGCACACACAGTCCTCGCCCGATGGAGCAGATCTGCTCCTCTCCCACTGCAACAGAAGAAATGACACACACACGCGCACGCGCACGCACACACACACACACACACACACACACACACACACCCCTGTCATTCGGACAACACTGTGCAGAGATTGACCGACACAAAGACTCCCGTTGGTGTTTCCCTGGCGACACATTTCACCAGCACAGCATGCATCTCTGCTCTCTGGGTAGCTCATATTATAATATAGTTATAAGGAAAAGGAAGCATGATGCTATTTGCTAACATAGCTTAGCTACCATGCTTGGGTCAGCAACGACAATATTAATGTGTCACCCAATTGTAAGTGTCGCTGTCAGGCTACGAACGGTTGCCACAACTTCACGTGCTGTATTGGAGACGTACCTGTTACGCTCGCTTTAGTGACCCTCTGAATGATGGCTCTCATTGTTTTGGTCGTGTTGGAGGCTTGGAGCCTGGAGGAGAGAGACACGGCACGGCACAGACAGACCAGACACACACGTTCTCACGACTAGTTCTGCAGCATTGCCCCTTTAAATCTTGATGCGGTTATTTGTTGCCCTCTGCCGGCGGAATAACGGTAGCGCGTCTTCTCTGTTCCCTGTACTTCAAGTTCATGTCACTGTTGTCACATCATGTTTACAGTTTACTAGATGTTTGCATGAGTAAAAGAGTGGTTTACATGTGTGAAAGGGTAATATTTACCTTCACAGATTGCATAAAAGATAGTAGCCTCCCTCAGTCTCAAGTAACAATAGCAGCACTTAACAGCAGACCATATTAAATGTGTTGATAATAGAATATACTCAGTCATATATATTACATACTGTATACATGAGGTGATAGTGCCAGGTGTGAAACCATAACCAATGAGTTTTGTTACCGAGCAATCAATGTAAACATCACAATCTCACGTCATCAGAAAGAAATGTTGTCCTCCTCAGCATACAATACAATGGTGGTGCATTGCGTTCTCACAATGCTTTGATGGAAATGGGACAACGTAAATGTTTACTTGCAATGTTAAGCATGTTTATAGCAAGGACACACATTCACAGTGACCACATAAAACCATGTTTATTTTCAAGTCAAGCATAAAGGCCATTTCAGTATTGTATGGGTTCTTGGACTGTAATGTCGTACATTAAACATGGTTCAGACAGATTGAATTTGCCTTCTTTAGTCTTTGAACAGTGCATCACACATGTACACATTATGAATTATTCCCTTGCGTCACAATATTGCACTTGCATTGCAATATGCACACATCTACAATACATGTGCATTCAAGTCACACTGACTCACAAGCATACATTTACATAGTCCTCTACACAACTACTCCAATGCTTGGCAGTTAGGTAGTGCCATTTCGACGGTTACACTTTTCGGACTGGCGGGTGTTCTAAATGGGGGAAGGGGAGCTTCAGAGAGGGGGTGCGTCGGAATGCCAATATCTGTTCCCAGTGCAATTTCCTCTGTACACACACACACACACACACCAAACGTTTAACTGTATCTTCATTGTTAACTGTATGTTACGTGGATCGTTTTTATTCAAGGTACAGTACACTTTAACACGTTATCCTCTTCCTCTTCCAAACAGCTGATTCGCAGTGAATCAACAAAGATCACGTGTGCACTGGCCAGGCCTACTGTTACATTAGTGGTTCTCAAAGAGGGTCTGGGGGAGTTCCAGGGGGTCCGCCAGTTAAATCAGGTAATAATAAATAATGGCATAAAAATCAGTTTAAGTAGCCAGTTTAACCACTTTAACCCTAATTTGTACTTTGGATCATTCGAAAAAAAGGCGACCAACAACCTCGCCTCATTGTGAACTTGTAGATCCACTATTTTCAAATCTTGACAAATTGTGAGAACCTTTGAAATGAATCATCATGTTTAACAAGACAAATCTTCTCTTATGCGGGTCCCTGCTGGCAGAACATGTTTTCACATGGGGGTCCGTGGCCAATGGCCAAAATACATATGAATTTGGTGGGTCCTTGACGTGAAAATCATACTTCAAATAAGGACTTGTGATGAAAACATGTCATTCCAGGTGATGTCCATTCTCATCCAGAATAGCATGGGCTATTTGTCGTGTCCTGTCCCAGGTGCTCATGCACTGAAGGACCGGATGAAGTTGTATATGCGTGTTGTGTAAGGAACAAAGCCTTCCTTGTCCTTGTAGGTGACGGTAGTCTTTGAGTGTGGCGTCTCAGATACAAACACGTTTGGATTCACAGGTTCCTCCTCCTCTTCTTTCTTTTCTAAAGTGGAGTAACAAGAATAATGATTGAGTGACAGCAAGTTACAAGCAAGCAGCAGTGGAAACTAAGTAAGTATTTTGACCTTTGGTGGTCAACGTTAAACCATTGGATTAACTTTATTTTACTGTATTATAGAGAGTTGTATATTTTAATTGCTACTTTTACTCAAGTAAAATACGAGTTTTCTTGAAAAAAATCTAAATACCTCTTCCACCAATGGTTGCATCTACTCCACGTTTCGGCACAATATAATAATGCATGGGGCATGAACAATAATAAATTACCTGGGAATTGGATTGCATCAAATTTTCCTGTGTATTTCATATATGCCAAAGAGCCTAACGTAGTCCATACACCAATAGCGTACATGATGGACACTTTTTTATTCCATTTCACATAATCTCGGATCGTCATGGTGGTGGTGATATAGTTAAATTGCTTGTATAAACTGCGATTAAAGGAATTTATCGACCACAGAAACGTTTATTCCTTAGGTTTATTCAAGGACGCTGCCATGACAGCTCGAACCGGAAGTGTTTGTTGTTGTTCTTCCGTCAGCGACGTTGCATATATGGGTGGGTGCATACCGCCACCTACTGCACCAGAGTATGTCCTTCAACATAAAGGAATGCCTCAGGGCCAGGCCCATGCAGCCAATATAAAGACCACGTTTAATTATTTAATTAAGTAATTATCCTTATTAAATAGCTCAAAGCTCTAGTGCTGGTTGCCTAGGTTAGAACCCTAGGTTAGAACCCGCTGACTCCAATTAGAACTTAAACCAGGAGGCTTAGACATATTCCCGGGCGTCACGTCGAGCAGACCCTATATATTAGGCCTATCCGATTATGCTGTCACGATGACTAAACCGATGGCGATCATTTCTATCCGTATATGAGTTCTACCACATCGATCTGATGTCAGCCCGGACCAAATTGGTCCGGATTGTCATATAGTCTACTAAGTAGACTCTACTTGCCAGCCCATAGAGCACCATTGACAATGGTCCATTGTGAACCGGAACCCTGACATGTTGAGTACACCAATATTTTATCATAATAGGCTACATCACTGGTTCCCAAATATTTCTGTGTATGTGTAAATAAAATAGTTGCTATTATATTATTATTGTATTATTTATTATTGTATTATTATTATATTGTAATATTATTGTATTATTTATGTACATATATGTACATGTGCTTATATGTTCACATATACATATATACATACACATAGACGCCTGAGGGCGAGAAGCGACCTCCGCGTGCATGCATCCACCTGGGTGACAGCAGACTGCTGGGCGAGCGCTGGCGGCCTGGCGCTTTGGAATGGGGCGTCAGATAAACATATCCGCCTGGGTGACAGTAGACTGTTGTGCGAGCGCTGGTGCTTTGGCATGGGGGGTAAGATCTTAATTTTCGGGCCTGTTGAGAACTCTAGTTTTCGCCGGCTGCCGGTGTGGCTGCACTAATAACTTTGGGGCAGGCCCGTCTAGAGTTTGAATGGACAGATATCAGTCAAAAGGGAGACATCGAAGAGGAAGGATGGATGGGGAAGGATCAACGTATGGAATGTCAGAACAGGTCAGCTCCATATATGGAGAACTAAGGGTTTGAGGTTTGAGGTCAGATGTAGAGTTGCTGGCCAATATTGATGACATCAGGGATGTCACGTGATGTCACATGCTCCATCCCTGATGATGTAATGTGATGTCGGTATATATTTTATTTATTATATTATACTAGAATGTTATATACACACGCACGCACGCACATATAAAAAAAAGTCTATTTTGTGGCAATGGATCCACTCAGCGTGAATTAAATGCTGCTCATGTCACGTGTATTATAGAGTGGATACAAATCTAAAACTCCTGCTTTACTGTCATAGTCGGCCTATGCAACAATGATGAAAAGACAAACAGGAAACAGCATTAATGTATATTTGGAGTAGACATATGGCACTATATCTCTGCACACAATCTATCTTATCACTGCTATGCCGAAGACACTCTGCTACTCGGGTGGTAGAGTGCATCACTGCATGCCTGTGGATGTCTTGTCCAGGGACGGATTAAACCCCACAAGGGCCCCCATAGCGTGCATGCTCGCAGAATTTTCGTGTTTTTATCACATTTCTTACCTAAATTTAACAAAATTCAGGGCCTCAAACTCAGTACTGTGCGGTCTAATTTCCCCTAAGGGCCCCTGAGAGCCAAGGGCCCCTGGGCCACAGCCCCACTGGCTAATTTGGCCCTGGTTTTGTCAACACCTCAAGCTAAACCCAGACAAGACTGAGATTCTCTTCTGCCCAGCTAAGTCCTGCCCCATGCAGGAGCTAACTGTTTCTGTGTTTCTTTTTGTCAACACCTTGGTGACTTTGGTTCAAAGTCCAACAGCCAAGAACCTTGGTGTTGTCCTGGACAGTCAGCTCTCATTCAAAGCAACATTACAGCGGTCACTCGATCCTGTAGGTTGCTCGACCGCCCAGGGGCCAGTCAGCCCAGCTCCTTATCCAGACATCAGTCATATTAAAACTTGACTCTTTGATTGATTGATTGATTGATTGATTGAAGTATTTATTAACAGTTTGGAGAATTACAGTACATTTCAAGGAGCACAACTCAATACAAAACTGTTAAATAAGGCATTACACTTGTTTACAATAGGGTCCGCCATGTTCAATTAATCATATCTCTCCTTAATCAGAACTGTAATTCTGCAAACTGTTGATAAATAAATCAATCAATCAATCAAAAAGGGCTATACATGCATATCAACATTTTCCTTTTGTTTGAAATCAGGAGGGTTCTGTCCGGTTTCCAGTGGGTGCGTGGTGGGGTGAGGTGGGGGGTCACAGTAGGGGCCAACAACATGGTGGGGGCCCCTAAAAGAAAACAAAACCTCCAGTCACCTCGAGTCCTCGACTCTGCAAGACATTCCGACGTTGATCACGTGACGTGCAGTGAGTCGACCCGCTCCTGTTGTGTTGTGTTTCCTTTCCATTCTGTATGAACCAACACTGAACAGAAGTTGAACCAGATACACACACACACACAGAGAGAGAGAGAGAGAGAGAGAGAGAGTACATTATAATGCAGCTCACGTAGTCTACTCTACACATATACATGCATTTAACCACCAGCAAAAACAACATGTTACCGAGGAGGACGCACCGGGACCCCACGACTTTACAAGAATGTAAACCGAAACATGTTAAAGTGATGAAAACTTTTTACAAATGACTTCGTCTGAAGAAATGCACGGACTGTAGCCAGCCAGACAAAAGATTGCAGTTGTGTGCGTGTGTGTGTGTGTGTGTGTGTTGCTGTGTTCAGGTCTAGGATTTTAGGAAACTTCTTTTAAAGGTGAGTGCACTTTTATACAATTCAATTCCCTCTAAAATGTTATTAACTTGATGTATGCCGCAGTTGTTGTTTTGTCTTCATTGGTCCTCGAAATGTGGATTTGGTATTGCGTTCGAAATAACGCAAATAAACATGGAATAACTTCTAAAAAGCAAGATAAAGTACCGCTAAACCTAACAGACAGTTGCCATATTATTGAAAGTGAGCACTATTTGAGCTTTGTGTATGATTCAAACCTTTGTAGATTTGCGGTTATCTCTATTTGGCAAAGGCGGGGTTAATTGGCCCACATAATATAAGTCTACTGTAGTGATATTCCTGGTGATATGTAGGTCAGGGTACGTATTGGGGGTTGTCATAAACATTGAGCTGTATTCCCTTTCCCCTTGAAATAAGAGTTTTATATCTATCAACCTGCCTGTCCGTTCCGTCTAGAATTGTGTATGTTGTATTGGTGGACGGTTGGTTTCTGTGTTTAATAGTGTAGCATATATAATCTCATCCTCATTGATTGTGCATCACTAGGCAGCCGTGATTCACTGCATTCCTCTGGCACAAGCAATCCTCCACTTGTACTTGAACTGATATTATCAGCAGCTACTAATAATGTCAATAGTTTAATGGCTTCCTGCTAATCTATCCTCAAATCTACCTCACCTAAATAATAAATAGTACTTGTGCCTAGCACACAGGGCACAGTCCTGAGGGTGGATTTCAGTCCTGAGGATTTCATATAGGGGTCATTTAATGAGATCAGTGCAGATTTGCAAAAAAAATCATTTTCAGTCTTGGGATTTTGTTTGGCTTTAAGCCCTGAGCACAGCATTGCAGTGGTTACTGTAAACATCATTTTATATATTAATTGTATAACTTTATTAAATTATTATTATCAATTTATTGCGACCGAAGTTCGCAGATAACTATGAAATCTTGTGTTTTTGTCACATAACCCACAATTCCCATCACTCTTCGTCATGAAGTCACAATTCCCCTCACACACCCCATGCAAGCCCCCAGGTCATCATGACATCAGCCCCCTGGTCACCCCAGGCAAGCCCCCAGGCGGCCAGGTCATCATGACATCAGTCCCCAGGTCACCCCAGGCAAGCCCCCAGGTGGCCAGGTCATCATGACATCAGTCCCCAGGTCATCGTGACATCAAGGACCATATAAGATAGCTTGCAGTGGTGTCCGATCCGAACTTAACCGGGATGCAGACATTTCTAACCCAACGATATCCGGTTTGTAAAGCCAGACATCACTGAGGACATTTGGGTTGTAAGGCCTAAAGGCCTAATATCCTCCTGTCTTGTCCGGAAGGCAACGGAGTCTCTCGTGAGGAGCATAGCAAATGCTGCTAGCTCCCTAAACCTCCGATTCCTCTTTATAAAATGGTTCACTATCGATGCGTGTCATGATGACGATGCCTGGCATGTACAGTATATCCATATATGAGGTTTCTACACCATAGTCTGATGTCAGCGCTGGATTTCTGCTGTTGTCTCCATACATGGAGCTATAGGTTGTCTCCATATATGGAGCTATAGGTGAAATAACGAAGGCTTTCACCTAGAACTCCATATATGGAGACAACCGTCCTATAGCTATGGCTGATGCCCCCCCATGCCAAAGCGCCAGTGCTCGCCCAGCAGTCTGCCGCCAACGAGGCGGGTGTCTTACTGGTTGTATTGTATACATACTGTACATCTCTTCTTTGATACAATTGCATGCATCATAGAGGATGCTTGTCATGAGTTATGGAAGTAGCATTATCCATGTCATGATGACTATTTAATATTTATGTATTTGATGTAAATTGTAATTGTAAATTGTATATCGTGACAACCTCCGTTCCACTTCCCCTCCCCCCAGACAGGGCTATAGGCTAGCTGCAGCTCACCTGCAGTCTAGTCTGCTTTGTTGTTTTTGTTTTTGTTGTGGACTGAACACTAACAGTCAGTAAAAGTTGTTTTTCTTCTGAATGTAATACTGGGGACATTTTGCTGAGCTAAAGCTGCTCTGGAATCTGTTAACGAGATCAGCAGCGCCCACTGCACCACCAGACAGTTCCATGCTGTTACACAGGGATATGAATAAGCAGAAAGGTATTTTAATACATGGACATGGAAATGACTAAAGATCCCATTAGGTGAGGTTAGTTTCTGAGGTTCCAGTGTTTCTATATATCGTCTGACTCCGTCGGGTGGAAACCTCATAATCTCATATACAGTATGTCCAAAATAGGGTTGGATAATCAATTCTTGGAGGCCTGTAACGCTGAGAGTAGGCTTATACAAATGGAACCAAATGAATCTGATTAATATTAATTTATTTTCTTTATCAGTTTTTTTTACCGTTGCTGCCATGGCCGTACGTACCTTTGTTGTGTAGATGATAATGGCAAATACATGATAACATTTTGATCACTTCATCACAACAAAACAGTAGGTTACTAGTTTCGGTGGCCGAATATTCGGTCCTAAGGGCCAATTCATACTCCTATTTTACCGCTGTTTCGGCGCTGAAGTGCCGAAATGATTTCGGCTCGTCAGAAATTTTCAGTAGCACCGAAGAGTCGACTTTAGGACGGTACCCACTACCCGCCCCCCCCGAACCTCAAATGACGTCACATTGTAGGCTCTACAGAGCCGAACCGAGTTTTATTCGGCTCTAAAATAGGAGTATGAAATATGAATCGGCCCTAACCCGTAAGCAAAGCGTCCATCTACTCCCCGCCGCCTCCCCGCCATGTAATCATTTCAAATGGGGGTCCGTCTGTGGCCAATACACACAGATCTGGGGATCCTTGACATGAACATGTTTAACCCATTCTGACCTGAGATCAGATTCATACGAGGTTTCCACGGGACACACACTGGTCTGATGAACCCATTCTGACCTGAGATCAGATTCTAAAAAATGTCAGTCGCTCTTCGATTTTTCAAAAATAGCAGACCTACAAGCTCGTATCGCGCCACTCGGTGGCGCGATATGAGCTTGTAGATCTGCTATTTTTCAATAGGTAAAGCATAACATGATGCTAACACCAAAATGGGTGCCCGGTCAGAATGGGTTAAGAACCAGAGTGATCTAACGTACTGTCCTGCAGAGAGCAACAACAGCCTGATGTTTTTATTTCTTTGTTGGTGTTGGAGCTTTGTGATGTTTTCCGCCTGTGTCCTAACATGTGTTCATCTGCATTTACTTTCCACGGTGTGTACAGCTAAAGTTCTATCTCTTTGTCTACTAGCTTAGACTTGACTTCTATTTCCATTAGTTTATTAGAGCCCGTGTAAATGTATAGTGGAGGTCGTCAGGCCGCTCACAATCCTTATACCAATATTAGTGAGTAAACCTTTTATTTATATATATCCTAGAGTATGTATAAACATTTTTCTTCAGTGTTCACACTTGTATAATAACCAGTAAGACGCCCTGTGGGCGAGAAGTGACCTCGAGGTCGCGTGCACGCATCTGCCTGGGTGACGGTAGACTGCTGGGCGAGCGCTGGTGCTTTGGCATGGGGGGGGAGGGTCTGATCAACATAATGGAATGAATTCTGTACTGGCCATATACACTAGTATAATTATGTATGGAGCGTGTTTTGACTCGGTGTACAAGGTTTGATGAGGTCAGATCAACATATGGAATGTCAGAACAGGTCAGCTCCATACATGGAGATCTAAGGGTGGCAGCGGGGGCAGTGTCTTGAGTGTACAGGGTTTGATGAGGGCCCAAGCCTTAATTTTCGGGTTTGATGATGTCAGAAATAACATAGAGCGTGTGATGTCACGACTCGGTGTCCCATATGGGGAAGGGACACCTGGCGATGTCGTCTACGTCGCGACTACATTATATGCCCACATATGGAGATTCCTGATGATGTCACGTGATGTCACGACTAGGCATGACCATATATGGGGCCGTGACTGACGAACCAACGGACGGGAAATGCACGTTTTCACAGTAAATGAAACCTGCGGTCGCAATTAAACTTATAACAAATAATGGAGTCAGCCTATTTTACAGTTGAACACATTTCTTTGTCAAAAACGGCCAACTTCACTGTCAATTTAATCACTATTATCTCCGCCTGGCCAAAGGCATGTGTGTGTGTGTGTGTGTGTGTGTGTGTGTGTGTGTGTGTGTGTGTGTGTGTGTGTGTGTCTGTTCTAGTTTAGCTTTTGAAAAATAGCAGATCTACAAGCTCATAGGACGACACCGAGTGGCACGCTACGAGCTTGCTATTTATTTTAAAGTCGTGAAAATGTGGCGCAGATCTTTGAATATATATTTCAGAGCGAACATTTTTAACTAAAATATTGGCTTCTGGGGGGTCCCTGGAACTACATATTTTGAGATGGGGGGTCCGTGGCCCAGTACAGATAATTCTAGGGGTCCTTGACATGAAATATGTTGAGCACCACTGACATAGAAACATGGGTTTTTCAGAAAAATGTTAGGATTTAGAAGACATTTTTTGTATCGACCTCAGTCCAATATGGGTTAAAAACAACTACGTTTGAATGTCGGCACGGACAACATACAGCTACGCCGATAACACTATTTCTGTGATAGTCCAATTCAATGCCGGCCAGTGAAATCAGGGTCTGAAGTACAGTTTTTGTTAATCAAACAAGCAGCACAAAACAGTCTAGTCAGGCTTCTTCTTAGTTCTTTCTTGCCTCTGAGGCAGAACTGGAAACTCCACAGGTTGGTGTAAACTGTAAAGTGACGTCACCTCGGGGGACGGGGGACGAAGAAACAGCCACTCCAGTTACAGTTGTCCGAATAGAACTGGAGGGCTCAGGGCTGTGAGTCTGAACACTTTCACAGAGGTTTCCTGGTGCCTGGAGCTATATCCTGGTGCTGGGCATGAAAGGAGACACTTTGTTAACCCATTTAGGCCTGACCTCGAAAAAAAAAGAAAAATCTTCTAAGTCCTCCAGTTTTCTGAAATAAATATTTTCACGATATTTAAAAAAATACCACAAGCTCGTAGCTCTTATGAGCTTGTAGATCTGCTATTTTTCGATTGCTAAATTATAACATAATGTTTAAAACACCAAAAGGGGTTCTTCCCGCCCCAAAATGGGTTGGCTTTAGAACAGTGGTTATCAACAGAGCTATCCTGGTGCTGGGCATGAAATGAGACACTTTGCGAAGGCTTTAGAACAGTGGTTCCCAAACGTCTTATAGCTATGAGCCAAAATGGGAATTCGATGTCTCCCCGGGAACCAAACTAGTGAAAATAGCCGATCTACAAGCACCGTCACGATGCAACATGTTAGCTTGCAGATGTGCTATTTTCACTGGGGTTAAAAAAACTTTTTTCCATCAATGTTTTGAAATAATAATATTATAATAAAATATAGTGGGGGGAAAAGGAGGACCTCTGTTTTTGCTATTGCAGTTTGATACATTAATAATTAATTGACTGACTCTGCATGCTATTTATGAAGAAATGGACAATGCATCTAGGTTAGGTTTAATGCATTTCCTGCAGTTCTCAATCTCAATATAAAGGTTTTTAGTTTGTGTAATAATCGGGGCTACTTGTTGACAGTAATCCAGGACAGAAATGTTTCCCCTGGTCCTTTTGGAGAAGCAGTGGGAATGTAGGTCAAAAACGGGGAGACGATAACCTTCAAACGAACGGGGAACGCAGCCCTTTCCAATTCTCTGATTATACTAGTACTCTCTAATTTATGTAGCCAGTATGCTTCCTTTTATTCATGCTATGGTTAGTGGGCTCAATGTGGGGGCTCGGTTACTGGGTTCTGTGGTTGGCATGGGTGTGGGTGTTGTCTTGGGCTTGGGGGTCCAGTTACTTACTGGGTGCAGGGTGTGGGTGTTGTCTTCAGCTTGGGGGTCCAGTTACTGGGTGGCAGTGGGTTCAGGGTTTGGGTGGGGTCTTTCTAAAACCCACATTTCCTGTTATGTTTAGACACAACTCAACTATTTTTCATGTCATTATATGATACCATAATAATACACAGATAGAAATAAGTTCTCCATTTCTCATTGGCTTTACAATTTGATTTTAATATTATGTTCTTGTTTTATTGTATCACGCCACGTGATGTCTATATCTTTAGTCTATCTATTAGTCACCCTTTTCAGAGTCAAATTAACAATGAAGATTTTACAGTGAAATTCTGGGGCTCCAGATGAAACCACGTTAATAATAATAATAATCTTTATTGTCCCGAAGGATATTTGTCTTCACAATCTGTTCAACACCCACATAAAAAACAACACGGAGCACATAACACCACGACAATACAAAACAAACATGAGGTCCCCACTGTGTACAGAACCATCCTAGCGGCGGGGCAGTTTGTTTAATGATGGCCGAGGGGACAAAGCTCCTACTAAAACGGACCTTTTTCCATGGCAAGGTTCTGTATCTTTGTCCAGATGGCATGAGGTTAAAGAAGCGATACAGGGGATGATCAGTGTCATTTGATATCGAAAGTGCTAGCCGTGTGATGGCTTTATTGTTCATATCAGAAAGTGTGGGTGTAGGAAGTCTGATGATCTTGGAAGCAATACGGGTGATACTGAAAAGTTTGTTCCTGTTAGGCATGGACAGTATGGTGTAGAAACATGCGGAACAGTACAATAGAACAGGTTGAATAATGCTTTTGTACATTAATAGCAGAAGATGAGGAGCAACAGATAATGATCTTAGCTTACGAATTACATGGAGTGACTGGACAGATGTAATGTGTTGATCAAACCCAAGTTTATTGTCCAGTGTGAGTCCAAGATATGTGAAGCTGTCAACCTGTTTTTAAAACAGTACCATTAATGAGTCCAGTCCAGTGTGGCCATCTCTTGCTGTATAATCTCGTCCTCCATGCTTTATGTTTAAACTCCTCAATGATAAAACATTCCAAGGTGCGTGAGGAGACTTTGCACACCTCCCCTCGCTTGGACTGGAGGAGAGGAGAGCTATAGCTCTTTTCTGGGTTTTGATCCCTCTCTACTCCTCCTGGTACTAATTTAATGGGGAGCGGCCCAGTGTGTCTGTGAATGGAACCTCCTTGTCAAAGAGAAGAAAAACAGCCCCGCCTTTCCCCACACTGACCTTTTTGAATGTGGAAAAGTTATGATAGGGTGGTGCTGGGTCCCAACAGCGCCTTTAACCACAGAGTTTAGACGCGGGGGCACCACTCACCGCTGCACACAGCAAAGCCCTCAACAGAGTCGGCACTCATTTAATCCATTCTTTTGGTGTTCGCATTATGTTATGCTTTAGCTATTGAAAAATAGCAGATCTACAAGCTCATAGCGCGCCACCGAGTGGCGCGCTATGAGCTTGTAGGTCTGCTATTTTTTGAAAAATCAAAGAACGACTGACATAGAAACATAGCTTTTTCAGAAAACTGTCATTTTCAAACAGACATTTTTAGAATCTGATCTCAGGTCAGAATGGGTTAACTCTTGAGAGTGTACAAAATGTGACCAAATGGACCCTTTCGGTCGGCTCCATTTGGTTCCCTGTTGTACGACTCGAGAGTTACAAATGAATAAATGAATGCTTTAAAAGGAGGATTTTGTTGTGTACTGGTTGTCGTGTGTACACTCTCAGACTAAAGCACTGCTTGCTTCCGATGTCGTTTGATTTGGTTCGCCTCTGAAGTACTTGAAAGGGAGACGTTGAAACGCAAATGCGCGTCACTTTACATTACCCGAGCAGGACGGGAAAAGCTGAATTTGGTGTGTGGGTGATGATGAATGATGTCGTTGAAAGAATGAGGTCAGGCTGTTCGTTCAGTCATTTCTGCGTTTGAGTGACAGAGGGAACATGCTCTTTCTTAGTACAGTGGATATACAGTAGTGGGTACAACTTGAGAAGTCAAGAAATGACAACGAAATATGAAAGTAGTGCTGCACAATGAATCTAAAAAAAGATTGCGATCTAGATTCAGACACATAATGCGATCTCATTTTGTGAAGACCCGTGCAGCACTAGTTGTAGCTGTCCAATTGCTTTGAGTTACTCTTTTGCTACAAGAGAGAGACTTTAAGAGAGGCTTAAGTCAAGCACTTTGATGTTGTCTGTTTAAACTTTAAAGCCACAGTAGTTACGGCTCCAGGTGCCACATTTCGAATGTAGTAATGTTCAGCAACGACAGACTAAAGACGATAAATGAATCGTGTGAGAATCGTGAACGAAATTCTTGTGGAGGAAAAAAAAACAAAAATGGAGATTCACATTTGAGCAAGAATCGTGCAACACTATTATAGCTCGAAAGCAATCATAACTTTTCCAATTGAGGAACAACAACCTTGCCCTTTTTTCACTGCTAACCCGCAGAATGTGGGCTAGTAGGTTCATCTGAACCACTGACACACATTCAGCTATGTGGCAGCAGAGCAGAGCACACGGGGCAGCCTGCACTGCTTCTCTGGTTTAAATTACAGTCCTGCCTGTACGTCTCCTTTTAAATAGCCGGACACTATTTTTTCCCTTTGTCTCATGCATGCTTGCGGCCGTACCGTCTACCGTGTGCATGTGTGCAAGCGAGCAACACACACACACACGCACGCACGCATGCATGCACGCACGCACACACACACACACACACACACACACACACACACACACACACACACACACACACACACACACACACACACACACACACACACACACCCATGCAGAGTTGCAGACACATGCACATTCACACACACCACCTTCTGGCTTGCAATAACAGGACCCGTCCTCTCTATGGGATTCCTGATCTGTCAGGGTTCCAGCGGTGCATTTATGCAGCTGTCTGGCTGCAGTCCCTTATGCAGCTGTCTGGCTGCAGTCCCTTATGCAGCTGTCTGGCTGCAGTCCCTTATGCATTCACCACCACTGTCTGGCTGCAGTCCCTTATGCATTCACCACCACTGTCTGGCTGCAGTCCCTTATGCATTCACCACCACTGTCTGGCTGCAGTCCCTTATGCATTCACCAACCACTGTCTGGCTGCAGTCCCTTATGCATTCACCACCACTGTCTGGCTGCAGTCCCTTATGCATTCACCACCACTGTCTGCTGCAGTCCCTTATGCATTCACCACCACTGTCTGGCTGCAGTCCCTTATGCATTCACCACCACTGTCTGGCTGCAGTCCCTTATGCATTCACCACCACTGCCTGGCTGCAGTCCCTTATGCATTCACCACCACTGTCTGGCTGCAGTCCCTTATGCATTCACCACCACTGTCTGGCTGCAGTCCCTTATGCATTCACCACCACTGTCTGGCTGCAGTCCCTTATGCATTCACCACCACTGTCTGGCTGCAGTCCCTTATGCATTCACCACCACTGCCTGGCTGCAGTCCCTTATGCATTCACCACCACTGTCTGGCTGCAGTCCCTTGTGCATTCACCACCACTGTCTGGCTGCAGTCCCTTGTGCATTCACCACCACTGCCTGGCTGCAGTCCCTTATGCAGCTGCCTGGCTGCAGTCCCTTATGCATTCACCACCACTGTCTGGCTGCAGTCCCTTATGCATTCACCACCACTGTCTGCTGCAGTCCCTTATGCAGCTGTCTGGCTGCAGTCCCTTATGCAGCTGTCTGGCTGCAGTCCCTTATGCATTCACCACCACTGTCTGCTGCAGTCCCTTATGCATTCACCACCACTGTCTGGCTGCAGTCCCTTATGCATTCACCACCACTGTCTGGCTGCAGTCCCTTATGCATTCACCACCACTGTCTGGCTGCAGTCCCTTATGCATTCACCACCACTGTCTGGCTGCAGTCCCTTATGCAGCTGTCTGGCTGCAGTCCCTTATGCATTCACCACCACTGTCTGGCTGCAGTCCCTTATGCATTCACCACCACTGTCTGGCTGCAGTCCCTTATGCAGCTGTCTGGCTGCAGTCCCTTATGCATTCACCACCACTGTCTGGCTGCAGTCCCTTATGCATTCACCACCACTGTCTGGCTGCAGTCCCTTATGCATTCACCACCACTGTCTGCTGCAGTCCCTTATGCATTCACCACCACTGTCTGGCTGCAGTCCCTTATGCATTCACCACCACTGTCTGCTGCAGTCCCTTATGCATTCACCACCACTGTCTGGCTGCAGTCCCTTAATATGCAGCTGTCTGGCTGCAGTCCCTTATGCATTCACCACCACTGTCTGGCTGCAGTCCCTTATGCATTCACCACCACTGTCTGGCTGCAGTCCCTTAATATGCAGCTGTCTGGCTGCAGTCCCTTATGCATTCACCACCACTGTCTGCTGCAGTCCCTTATGCATTCACCACCACTGTCTGGCTGCAGTCCCTTGTGCATTCACCACCACTGTCTGGCTGCAGTCCCTTATGCATTCACCACCACTGTCTGGCTGCAGTCCCTTATGCATTCACCACCACTGTCTGGCTGCAGTCCCTTGTGCATTCACCACCACTGTCTGGCTGCAGTCCCTTATGCATTCACCACCACTGTCTGGCTGCAGTCCCTTGTGCATTCACCACCACTGTCTGGCTGCAGTCCCTTATGCATTCACCACCACTGTCTGGCTGCAGTCCCTTATGCATTCATGCAGCTGCCTGGCTGCAGTCCCTTATGCATTTATGCAGCTGCCTGGCTACAGTCCCTTATGCATTTATGCAGCTGCCTGGCTGCAGTCCCTTATGCATTCACCACCACTGCAGTGACTGCATGCACGCCATCATTCACCACAGCACCACTCTTATATACAGTACAGGACTGTGGCAGAGTCCTGAGAAACACTTTGGAGTTTGTTTTGAATGTTAAAGTCATACTTTTTTTTAATTAAACAAAAGTTATAATTTCTTTTTTTTTTATTCTTCACTTTTATGTCTGACCCTGACAGACACTCTTGCCAAAATGATGCAGACGCTGGAAATTAATACATACCGTTTCTGACAAATGTATTAAAAAAGAACCCAAAACTCAAAAATCTCAAAGCATTGGTTTTGAAGCATTACTTCCTTGGTTTTGTCTCGAACAGAACGGGGTTCTGGGAATGAGAGTTCTATTGGTTTTGTCTCCAACGGGGTTCTGGTAATGAGAGTTCTATTGGTTTTGTCTCGAACGGGGTTCTGGGAATGAGAGTTCTATTGGTTTTGTCTCGAACGGGGTTCTGGGAATGAGAGTTCTATTGGTTTTGTCTCGAACGGGGTTCTGGGAATGAGAGTTCTATTGGTTTTGTCTCGAACGGGGTTCTGGAAATGAGAGTTCTATTGGTTTTGTCTCCAACAGGGTTCTGGGAATGAGAGTTCTATTGGTTTTGTCTTGAACAGAACGGGGTTCTGGGAATGAGAGTTCTAAGCCAAGTCATTGGGCTTTACAGGATCTTTCACCCTCTTTATGACATTAGAGACTTGATGAGCACATTACTATAAGTACGACTATAGGCTCATATAGTTAGTTAGTTAGTGTGGCTGTTGTGACTTGGGTTATAGGCAGTTACTGTAGCTGAAATACTGTATAAAGTGTCATTTCAAGTAGTACGGTAAAGCTTTTCATCCCTTTATTGTGATTATAGGAAACACACAGGATGATGAGGATGATGACAGATAGGGTTAGCTACATAACAGTATGTATACACTCTCAAAGTGAAACTAGCTAACTGACTAACTAGACTTTCCTCAGAATTCACATATATCACGTTTTCTGGGAATTGCCTAACTTTCGCAATAGCCATTAACCGACCAGGTCGCTGTAAAAACCTATCCTGGGATCAGTGTCTGTATATGACATGCACTTAATCTTTGTCATCTTCTTAATCTTTGTCATAAAATGTCCAGGCTTGCGGGCAGGGGGGTGAAAAATGTCCTCCACTGCCATCAAACGTGCGGCAAAGGGTTGTGTTGTTCAATCCATTCTACGGCCATGTAAACACAATGACTGCACAGAGACTTGCATTGCTGAGTGATGATTGATGACTTGTTGTTTCCTGGAAGGCCCCATAGCGTGTCCACTCCTCTGCAGAGAGGCTGCTGGCTGCAGTCAAAAGATGCAATTCAGGAACCGTGTTGTTTTGCAGTTTTACCCCATAAGTTTGCACGTATTTAGTTCCATTCTGACCTGAGATCAGATTCAAAAAATGTCTTCTACATCCTTTTCTGAAAAAGATATGTTTCTATGTCTATGTCGTTCTTCGATTTTTCTAAAACAGCAGACCTACAAGCTCGAGCTATGAGCTTGTAGATCTGCTATTTTTCAACAGCTAAAGCGTAACATAATGCCAACACCAAAAGGGGTTCCCGCCCAGAATGGGTTAATACAGTAGCAGAATTACTGAATATAGGAGCTCTACAAGCTGACAATGCATGATCACACGATGTGACAAGTTGTATGAGACAAGGTTTAAGTGGTTGGCTAATCACACTAGTAATTAGAGGTGCTCCGATCAGGGTTTTTTTGGGACGGATCCCGATCACCGATCGTCTTTCTCACGATCGGCACCGATACCGATCTTGTGTGCAAGGGGAAAAATTGAATATTTTCAAAAAATATTATACATCAAAACCCACGTCAAAACTGTTCCTGTGTGTGTGGGGATGAAGGGGAGAAGGTTTAGGCCTGTCGCAAAGATACGCCAATTATATTGTATAAATGATCGGTTTCTCCAGATTGGGTAAATTACCGATCGAGTCATTTGGAGTGAAAATCGTCCGATCACCAATCGGTGGCCGATCGATCGGAGCACATCTACTAGTAATCAATGTATTTGATCGATAGTTGCAGCCCTAAAACACCCATGCGCGCACACACACACACACACACACACACACACACACACACACACACACACACCTGCGAGTAGTTTCGATGAGAGACAGTGAGGCTATTCATTAGTGCTAGCATGGAGCGTGTATCATGACGCCCACTGGGAGCAGCGTAGCGTCCCCCACGCTGCGCTCTCACCATTATGGGCTTTAAAAGGAACCACAGAACGGTCTCACTACCATGGCCTGTTGCTCTCTGTCATTATTCAAGACACAACTCTCACAGTCTGTCGTTTTACACGCCTCTGTCTCCTTCTCTCTATCTCTTCTTCCCCCTTGCTCGCTTTCTCTCTCCTCTCCTCTCACTCCTCTCTCTCTCTCTCTTTCGTGTGTGTGTGTGTGTGTGTGTGTGTGTGTGTGTGTGTGTGTGTGTGTGTGTGTGTGTGTGTTTATCTTAAACAGTGTTTCCCTGTGTAGCAGTGCCAGTGACTGTGTTCCTGTGTGGCCGAGACTAGCTCAGTCAGAACTCAGAAGTGTCTTTGTTTGCTAGCAGCTGAGACTGACTCCCGCATGCGCGCACACACACACACACACACACACACACACACACACACACACACACACACACACGTGTTCTGAATGAACTCATACTGTTAAAGTTGGTTCAGTGTTTTTGCTTGATAATAATATTGGATATGACTGACAGCAGTTGAATGAAGCTGCTGATGTTGGACTACACATACAAACAGGGCACTCCACCTGGCATAAACTGGAAGCTCTCCTCTTGTTGTTTACTACAGTTCCCAGCATGCACCTCCCCTTTTTAATTTCCACTGAACCAAAGCTTATAGGGAGGAAATTGTAGTCGTTGGCAGTAAGATCCACACGACGTGGTGGAGACATTGTTTACCTGGATGACCCCGAGCCTGATTTGTACTTTGGTTGAGCGCAGGTGTTGCGCACTGAAAACAGCAGATCTACAAGTTCACAACGCATCGCAGTGCGACACGTTGTGAACTTGCAGATCTGCTATTTTATTTACGCTAGTATACAGGACACTGGCGCGCACTGCAGCAAAGTAGCGTGAGTCAGCTTGAGTCTCCGCTGAACCCATCTCTGTTATCTGTCTGTGTTACTTCAGAGCCCTGACGGCATGCCAGGAAATCTCTGCTTGTTTTCATCATTATTGGCTCTCTCTCTCTCTTGTGTCTCCCTTCCCCCTCTCTGACCCGACCTCTCTCTATCTCTCTCTCTCTGTGTGTCATCATGCCTGCCCTCCTCTCCGCTATCGCCCCATTTCCAGGGAATTGTTCAGGTTTCTGACCACATTTATTACCACAGCGTCTCCGCTCTATGGAAAGGATAACTTTAGAGTGCTCACTGCTAGCCGCTCTATGGAAACGATAACTTTAGAGTGCTCACTGCTAGACGCCAGGTAAACAGTTAGTCTTGGATCAGTTCGAAAACATACTGTACCTGTTATTGAGTATTGACCTGAATTCTTTATTTTTTATTTTTTTACTAATAACTTTACAGCATGCATGAGTTACATACAGAGGCCGACCGATGCCAGATCTTTGGAGAGTCCTAAAACATACAGGCAGGATTTTAAACAAATTGCAACAGAAACTCTTTCAACTTTTTAATAAATATGTTAGTAACAAGATAAAGTCCTAAGAAATCCCACCCGTGTGAAGTAAGTGGTGCAACTCTGTGTGTGTGGGGGGGGGGGGGGGGGGGACTTCCAGACCCACAGGAACACACCCAGGGTGCTGGCCCGGTTCCGGCGAGCCGCCCCGCGTCAAAAACGGTCGAGAAATGACAGAGTTACCGTTTGGGGGTCCTCAGACTGTCCTCCCTCTACTGTACTGTACTGTACTGTCACACCCAAAATCATCATATATACAGTACATATACATACAGTTAATGTGTGTGTGTGTGTGTGTGTGTGTGTGTGTGTGTGTGTGTGTGTTAGGCTGCGCAACAGTGACACGCTATTTTCATGCTCGGACAGACCCAGCCAGCCAGCCACCCGCGGACACACAAAGCTACTTTAATAAAGTGGTTGCACCACTTAAGAATGCTAAAATAGTTGATGTACTGTACCAGTAACAAACTATTTAAGGCAAAATGTCATTCTGAATGACATAAAGTATAAAGTGTAATTTCATGACGCATTCTTATAAGTAGTACGCTAAGCTTTTTCATCCCTTTATTGTGATTATAGGAAACATGCCACACAGGAGGATGATGACAGAGAGGGTTAGCTACATTACATTTATACACTCTCAAAGTGAAACTAGACTTTCCTCAGAATTCACGTTTTCTGGGGATTGCCTAACTTTCGCAATAATAGCCGTTAACCGACCAGGTCGCTGTAAAAACCTATCCTGGGATCAGTGTCTGTATATGACACTTCATCTTTGTCACCTTCTTCGTTTCGTCATCTTCGTCATAAAAACTCCAGGCTTGGGGATGTACTGTACCAGTAACAAACTATTTAAGGCAAAATGTCATTCTCAATTAAGTAGCATGTGACGTTTCATGATTCTGAATCCATTGCAAGCATTAGTTTTGCACGAAAAACAATCCTAAAAACGGCCAGAAGAAGAAGAAGAAATGCTTTCTGGTAAATCAAGTTTACCAAGGGTAACTGGACTAAGCATCAGATACTTGTTTACAGCCAGGCCCACATGGAACATTTCATGGTAGAGGTTCAATGCCTTGTCCAAGGGCACTTCAACGGTGGTAATTTTAACGTGTCGGATCGCTGATTCGAACTGGCGACCTTCCGGTATCTAGACCGCTCCGCAATCCACTCGGCCACCGCTGCCTCTATAGCCGTCATCACAAATGTGATGGTTATCACATTTGGGCAAGTAGCATTTTTCATTATGTTTCACCACTGGGATCTTTCATATGTTGTTACTAACATATTTAGGTGTCTTGCTCAGGGACACTTAGGAGTTAGGTGTCTTGCTCAGGGACACTTAGGAGTTAGGTGTCTTGCTCAGGGACACTTAGGAGTTAGGTGTCTTGCTCAGGGACACTTAGGAGTTAGGTGTCTTGCTCAGGGACACTTAGGAGTTAGGTGTCTTGCTCAGGGAGCAGTTAGGATTTAGGTGTCTTGCTCAGGGACACTTAGGAGTTAGGTGTCTTGCTCAGGGACACTTAGGAGTTAGGTGTCTTGCTCAGGGAGCAGTTAGGAGTTAGGTGTCTTGCTCAGGGACACTCCGACAGCCAAGGTTGTGAGCCGAGACGTCCTTCTAGTTCCCAGACAGGGGCGACGGCTTCCTTCCTGTGGGAGATAAAAGTGTGTGTGTGTCTAATGGACAGGCTGCGCGTCGCCCCGGCTCACTGTGAAACACTGCCAGAGATAGAGAAGCTGCTATAATAGCCCATTTAGACCGGAGTTAAAAACATTCACTTTGAAAGAATATATATTCAAAGATTTGCGCCACATTTTTTTTACGATTTTTCAAAAATAGCAAACCTACAAGCTCGTAGCGCGTCACTCGGTGGGGGCGCTATGAGCTTGTAGATCTGCTATTTTTCAAAAGCTAAATTATAACATAATGTTTAAAACACCAAAAGGGGTTCCCGCCCCAAAATGGGGTAGTTTCAGCCTGGGCTGGAAAAGGACGGAGGCTGCAAGTGTGAAAAGCAACAAAGTGTTTGGGGAGTGAACACATGGGACAATATGGGACAATATGGGCTGAACTTGTGTGACACAAACAAACAAGAAAAGAGAACACTGTATACAGTTCCAATGAGCAACTTTTTTCTAGTTGGGAGAAGCAAGGAAGACCATTTCAAATCGATTTTGCTTAAATATCCTCACTGTTTGGGGCAGAAACCTTGTATCTCCATCCAATATATTCCATCCGTTTGTCTTCTCATAAATTAATGCCTTAGTTTATACTTTGTCGTTGACCGTGTTGTGCGAAAGTAGCAAAACTAAGCCATTCTATATCGATATCTTCACCTCTTAATGGCATGCTGACAATGGAGACACCAGGTTGAACGTGGATAAGTCTTGTCTGTGGGTTTTTATAAATATTAAGTATTAGCAAGAGCGTGTGACTAAATAATAACTACACTGGATCCACATTAGAAACACATGTTTCCATGTCCTGAAACAGTGTTGAACATACAAGGTTTCGATATGGAATGGTGTGTCATTTACTGCCAGTGTGGGTGTGGGACGTCACTCTGGCGTCCACGGCTTCCAGCTGGAAAATGAACGATGTGCGTTTGAGGACATGCATATAGGAATAATAGCTCAGACAAGAAGACGTGTTGAGAACGGGGACAGAATATGTGAGGACTCGGAGTGTGTGTCAGAACCTGTGGGGCAAACGGGAGAGAGGGAAATGAACGTGACTATCCGTAGAGAGGGGAAGAGAAGGAGACAGAGAGGAGGGGGGGGGGGCGTGAGAGCCAGACTGAGAGGGAAAGAGAGAGAGCATTCCAGGCGGACCAGCAGCACCTCAGTATTCCTGACTGTGGCCAAAGCCAGGAATTTCCTACAGTCGCACCACAGCCCCAAAGTGACGACTGTTCTGCTTTTGTTTCCGTTTGCTTCCGCACACAGGGCTGCAGACAGCAGCGACCCGGCCCAGACACACAGGGCTGCAGACAGCAGCGACCCGGCCCGGCCCAGACATAAACAGTCCAGCCGGACTCCTTGCCATGGACAGGAGCACACCGCCCGGGACCCCTCCTCCCCCTGCTGCCATGGACAGGAGCACACCCCCCGGGACCCCTCCTCCCCCTGCTACCATGGACAGGAGGACCCCTCCTCCCCCTGGAGCCATGGACAGGAGGACCCCTCCTCCCCCTGGAGCCATGGACAGGAGGACCCCTCCTCCCCCTGGAGCCATGGACAGGAGGACCCCTCCTCCCCCTGGTGCCATGGACAGGAGTGGTAGCTTCTTCAAGGTAACAACAACCCACTATAGCTCTGTGCTTCTTAAGCCATTTAGGACTGACGTCGAAATTTAAAAAAATGTCATTTCTTTCTGAAAAACCTCATGTTTCTATATCGGTGGTTCTCAATATTTCATGTCAAGGACCCCCAACAATATATGAAATTGGCCGCTGACCCCCATCTGAAAATGTGTTGTTTCAGGGACCACCTCCCAGAAGCAAAGATTTGAGTTAAAAAAAACGTTTGCTCTGAAGGATTATATATTCAAAGCTTTGCTCCACATGTTCATGATATTTCTAAAATAGCAGACCTACAAGCTCGTAGCAGCTTGTAGATCTGCTATTTTTCAATAGCTAAAGCACAACATGATGCTAACACCAAAAATGGTTCCCGCCCCAAAATGGGTTAAAACTTTATCGTGCCAATTAAGGACCCCCAAATGGGCTCTATGCACACACGCCATTGGTGTTACCGATGATACTAACGAAGGCTCTGTTCCATTTCATGGTCAAACAGAGTCAGGGTGCTGCTATTTGTACATGTTGGCTCACTGGAAACACTCTGCTACACCAGTGGGTCTCAGTCAAAGTGTCCTCGAGTGGGTTCCAAATGGCCAAATTAACTCTGAGAGAGTGTACAAATCAATGGAACCAAATGGCATTTGTACACTCTCGAGTCTGGGAGTTACGGTGGTCCTTGAAATGAAAATATTTGAGAACCACTGAACACTAAATGGAACAGAGCCTTAATTAGTATCACCTGTGATCGATGACACCTGTGGCTATCTTTGAATAGATACAGTGGTAAAATGTATTGTGATGCTACATTAACTACTTTAGCTGGGGACCCCCTGGAACCTGCCCAAGGACTCCTGGGGTTCCCCCAGAGACCCCACTTTGACATCCACTGGACTAACTAATACACCAGGTGTTCTTGAGGCCGGGGTAGCCTCGGTCCAGGGCTTAGTCACTCATCTGCGAAGAGAAAGGCCTGGTCAAAAAATATACGGCAGAGAGTGCATAGCCGGAAATGTCAGGCCGGGACATCCGTCAGATTTATGTCCCCCGGATACGATATTTTCACTTTGACGGAGAATGTAAACAGATTTGTAAAGCGCCAACGTCACTTCCTTCAGCGTTACTTCCGCCAGAATCCAGCAATGCACTCTACAGCGTATGTTGTGCCCAGTGTGAGACCGGGGGGTTCCAGGGGGTCCCCAATAAAATGAGTTGACATGGTATCAAAAGTGGTCTGACCACTTGTACCCTACATACAACAAGCTCGCTAGATCTGCTATTTTCCAAAACTCTTTTTTTGGAACATTTCAACAACAGAAAATCTTGTCTGGGGTCCCCTGGCAGGCTGGCACAAAATATATTTTCAGATGGAGGTCTGTGGCCAAATTCACATTCATTTGTGGGTCTTTGACATGAAAATGGATGCATGGCTGCACGAACAACTGTTTGGCTGTTTCGTCATCATTTCTGTTTGCATTCCTTTCCATGTTTGCCGTCTGCTGTCCGTGTCTTAAACGTCTGCATCTGTTTATCATTTGTGAGCAGTTCTTATTGCTCAATCTCTGTTTTGAATCCAGATGTATTTATTTATGTATTTATTCCTCCATGGCTTGTAGTCGTACTTGATCTTCTTGATGTTATTAGAACACCACGCTTTGGTTTCTAATATGCTCACAGTCACAGAGTAATAATAACACATTGATGGATGACTATTCAGAGCTGCATCCATCCAGATGTTCCTAGTCTCACTGTCATAACCCATTTTGGTGTTAGCATTATGCTATGCTTTAGCTATTGCAAAATAGCATATCTACAAGCTCATAACGAGCTTGTAGGTCTGCTATTTTTGAAAAATCGAAGAACGACTGACATAGAAACATAGCTTTTTCAGAAAACTGTCAGGATGTAGAAGACATTTCTAGAATCTGATCTCAGGTCAGAATGTGATGATGTTGTAGTCTCAGTCTCACTGTTCTACTGGGGGAGAAACGGGAATGAAGAATGCCAGCTGCAATTGTTGGACACCAGACAAACACGCACACACGCACGCACGCACTGGAGTCCTAAAACGTTTTCACCCCATTTGCTCTTTCTCGCTTCGTTCCCCTTCTAATTCCCCCCCCCGTCTCTCTTTCTAACATTCGCTCTGTACAGTACGTCACTCGGGTGCATGTAGTTCCCCATGCGCACGCTATCTCTCACTCACACTGACGGAAACACAGAACACGCACGCACACACACACACACACACACACACACACACACACACACACACACACAGAGCCGTTGTGATAGCAGATATGAAGGAGCGTGCAGTATGTCAACATCTCCGGCTCATTAAAGCAGTCCGTCGTCTTGCTGCAGGAAGAGGAGGCGTTTATAGATAGGATAATGAGACAGGTCTCGTTTATAGATAGGATAATGAGACAGGTCTCGTTTATAGATAGGATAATGAGACAGGTCTCGTTTATAGATAGGATAATGAGACAGGTCTCGTTTATATAGATAGGATAATGAGACAGGTCTCGTTTATATAGATAGGATAATGAGCCAGGTCTCGTTTATAGATAGGATAATGAGACAGGTCTCGTTTATAGATAGGATAATGAGACAGGTCTCGTTTATATAGACAGGATAATGAGACAGGTCTCGTTTATAGATAGGATAATGAGACAGGTCTCGTTTATAGATAGGATAATGAGACAGGTCTCGTTTATAGATAGGATAATGAGACAGGTCTCGTTTATATAGATAGGATAATGAGACAGGTCTCGTTTATAGATAGGATAATGAGACGGGTCTCGTTTATAGATAGGATAATGAGACAGGTCTCGTTTATAGATAGGATAATGAGCCAGGTCTCGTTTATAGATAGGATAATGAGACAGGCCTCGTTTATAGATAGGATAATGAGCCAGGTCTCGTTTATATAGATAGGATAATGAGACAGGTCTCGTTTATAGATAGGATAATGAGACAGGCCTCGTTTATAGATAGGATAATGAGCCAGGTCTCGTTTATATAGATAGGATAATGAGACAGGTCTCGTTTATATAGATAGGATAATGAGACAGGTCTCGTTTATAGATAGGATAATGAGACAGGTCTCGTTTATAGATAGGATAATGAGACAGGTCTCGTTTATAGATAGGACTAGAATTTCGCCGGCCTTCGGCCGGCGAATCCTAGTTACATTGCAGCGCAATATGGGAAGAAGGAAATTGCCGGAGTTGACAGACTCCACTTCATGTTTCAGCTGTGTTTTTAAACTCAGTAGTGTGCCCTGCACATGTAGTAACGGATGGGTTATAAATTATTATAATAACAGAAAGTGTTTTTTATTTCTCATAAATACGCAAACATGGTAAAACAACTACAGTCACAGAGAGCAGTGCCAAGGTAGCTGCTGCCTGCTAACGATGCAAACAACAGCCTTGCCTGTCGTGTGTGTGTGTGTGTGTGTGTGTGTGTGTGTGTGTGTGTGTGTGTGTGTGGGGGGGGGGGGGGGATAGCACTAATTTTCGACATTTTACTGTGTCATAAATATTTACATATGTAGCCTATATTGTGATTACATTTGACCGTACATTTGACTCTTGTGTTATATTCTTGTGAAATATTCAGTAAAGTATTGTGGTGAAATATTCACCCCAAGTTGATAAGATATGCAGAGAATATAATACCAAGAAGCCCCAGTTTGAAATGCATTAGGCCACAGACCCCCATTTGATACCATTTGCTCTCTGGGAAAATCAGTCCATTTGGTTCCATTTGTATGCTCTTGGAGTATGATGACTGTGCTAACAGTATTATCATAAAATATGTCTCAGTTTGAAGATTCAAAAAAACATATTTCATATGTGTGAGCTTGTAAGGTAGAACGTTCAACCTAGAGACAGTGTTGCCAAGTCTGATCATTATAAGCTACTTTGGACTTGTTTATCTATTGGTAGTCCTTGACATGGAAATGTTTGAAACAACATTAGACAACAAAGTTTGACAGTCAACACTATAATTGATTATTTTAAGACTAATTTCCGGACCATTTCTGATTTACCTACTTTGAACTGGCCTATTAACATTTTTATAGACCTGGTTGCTTGTTTCACTCTCACATTCACGATATGTGGCAACCCTGGTCCCTGGTTTGTTTTGGTTTGCGCGTGGATGTTTTTTTGTGTTGCTTTAGCATCTTTAGCACAGTAGCTATCAGAGGCTGCAGCAGCTGCTGCTGTCATGAAAACGCAAGTTTCTGTCCCAGAAGCTCACGTTAGGTCTGCGCACACTGTATGTTGCTATGGCAACCTGTCATCAAATGCTGCTAACGTTGTGGTCAGCACTGTTAGCATGTGTGCTATCAGGCAAAAGCTGAGATAGATATAAAACTACTGGCCAAAATGTGATACAAAACACAAAACCTAAAATCGGAATGTTATTGTGGCCTACAGACCATCATGATTTGCTTGCTGGACCTATAATTAATTTATTTGCATTAAATTGCCAGTCGCCCATATAAATAAAAAGCAAGATGGCTGCCGATTGGAGCTGAGAGACGGAGAAAATAGTGACGTGTGAGCCGGGGGCGGGCCTCTGACAACAGCATGAACACAGGGCAGTGTTGCCAGGTTTGCGAATTGTAAGCGAGTTGTAGTGTGTGTAAATAGCGTGGTTGTGGCCTTGTTTCTGCCCCTGTTGGGGCAACAGAACATGTCGACCAGTTTCTGTCAACCGCTTTTGGCACGTGATCACCGCTTTTGGCACGTGATCAACTTAAGCATTGTTATATTAGATAATGAGACAGGTCTCGTTTATAGATAGGATAATGAGACAGGTCTCGCACGTGGATCCCGACCGATTCTCCGGTACCACCGATTACCCATGTATTGAACCGTAGTTGGTCCATGTATTGACCCGTAGTTGGTCCATGTATTTACCCGTAGTTGGTCCATGTATTGAACCGTTGTTGGTCCATGTATTGACCTGTAGTTGGTCCATGTATTGACCCGTAGTTGGTCCATGTATTGACCCGTAGTTGGTCCATGTATTGACCCGTAGTTGGTCCATGTATTGACCCGTAGTTGGTCCAAAACAGCAGAATGTTCAAATCAATTTGAATAACTTAGATTTCATGGACGTTTGTATTTGAGAACATCTAAGAGCTCACAGCGTGTCACATCGTGACGCGTTTGTGTGTTTTGTAGATCTGCTATTGAAAGTGTTTAAAAAATCAGGGCACATTTGTCGCATAATTGCTGTCGTCAAAGTGAAATATTGGCTAATAATAAATAATATCATCCAGGCTGATGTGTCGGTCAGGCTCTACTCTGTCTCTAATAACACATAATATCATCCAGGCTGATGTGTCGGTCAGGCTCTACTCTGTCTCTAATAATACATAATATCATCCAGGCTGATGTATCGGTCAGGCTCTACTCTGTCTCTAATAATACATAATATCATCCAGGCTGATGTATCGGTCAGGCTCTACTCTGTCTCTAATAATACATAATATCATCCAGGCTGATGTGTCGGTCAGGCTCTACTCTGTCTCTAATAATACATAATATCATCCAGGCTGATGTGTCGGTCAGGCTCTACTCTGTCTCTAATAATACATAATATCATCCAGGCTGATGTATCGGTCAGGCTCTACTCTGTCTCTAATAATACATAATATCATCCAGGCTGATGTATCGGTCAGGCTCTACTCTGTCTCTAATAATACATAATATCATCCAGGCTGATGTATCGGTCAGGCTCTACTCTGTCTCTAATAATACATAATATCATCCAGGCTGATGTATCGGTCAGGCTCTACTCTGTCTCTCTGTCAGCCTGAATCGTTTCAGGGTCAGACGACACAAGCGGATAATTCTGCCCAGTCATGATGTCATAGCTGAGTGCGTACGGCTCAACTGCTTCTGCAGAACTACTTACTCAGACTTCTGCTGGATTGTTTTGTTTAGCCCCCTTTTGGAGTTCATAGCATTATGTTGTACTTTAGCTGTTGAAAAATAGCAGATCTACAAGCTCATATGAACTTGTATAGGTCTGCTATTTTTTTGGAAGAGACGACGTATAGATGCCTGAGAAACACCGTACAGTACATTATGACAGAGTAGAAAGTAGAAAAATGGAACTCTTCCAGTTAAATGAAACACTTTGTAAGATACACGTCACATTGCATATCTGTACACCTTCGGGGGTTTGGCAGGCTGCCCATGGCAATTATCTCAATCCCTTGATGCGTCTGTGCGTGAGCGGCGCAAGTAGGTTAATAATTACTACCATAGACCTATATTTTTCTTTAAGTTGGCAGTGGCAGTTTACCTTTAGCTATAGCAAAAAATCCAAAATTCATGTTTAGGCCGCGCTTTGTTGACGAATGAAAGTTCTGTGCGCATGCAGCGCTCATGGGAGCCGAGTGTCTTGACACATGTGTGCACTGTGAAAGTGATGTTTTTGTTTTGGTTTAATTGTGCCTTACCTGTCCATGTGTTTTGTGTACACGATACACACAGCAGTCTGTAGATCCTAATGCCCTGCTTTGAGCTGTCTCTTTAAACTCTCTGCTTCTCAACAGCATCTCCGCTTCACTGGACCGAAGGGGATTTCATTCAACTTTATAAGGAATCATAGACTATCAGGATGTACTGTAGACTCCGACTCGGCATTGCACCTAAACACACTTTATCCCTATGTGTGCTCTGTTTGACCGGAGTCCCTCAGGGGTCTGTACTTGGGCCCCCTCCTTTTTCTCTCTATACCAAATCTTTGCAGATGATTGCCAAACTGTAAGTGTATACGCTGGGTCACATTGTGAGCATTGTGATCTTGTAGATAGGCTATTTTTTTGTCGAATGTTTGCCCCCAAAATTGGACTCGCTATAGGGTCCATTATGCATGGCCATTATGCTTTGTCAAAGACAAAAAGTAGCGCATTAGCAGATCTACAAACTTTTATAGTATATCTGCTGTTTGTTCTACTACTGCAGCTCTAGTGTTTTCTGCTAGGTTCCACCATTGGTCTCTCTGTGCACACATACTACTGTAGTAACTTACTATCCATATCTAACAGGAGGGTCACACTTGGACTCATTAGACTCATATGTCTATAGACTTTAACCAGCTGTGGCACGCTATGAGCTTGTAGATCTGCTATTTTTCAATAGCTAAAGCATAACGTAATGCATAGCTTTTTCAGAAAACTGTCAGGATGTATAAAGACATTTTTAGAATCTGATCTCAGGTCAAAAGTGGTTAAATATCTGTCTTGTGACTAAATAATAACATACACTATATGGAACACAGGTTCTTTTCTTTTTCCAGTTCCTGAAAAGTAATGGTTTTCCATTGCTATAAAAGTCATCGGTGTTAAACGAGGCCCGTGCTTGTATTTATTGCCATTTGCAGGTTAGCGCTCCGCAGTGCATTCATAATAACGGCTGTGTTCACTCACTGACCTTCATTTTCTGGCTGAGGAATTCCCCTTCATCTGTGATTGCTGTTTCTTCAGGTCCTTTACACACCGACGGTGTTTATTTCATGCGATTAATTCACATTCATTTATTTTAACTTGCTGCTGTTTGTGTCATGAGGACGTCCTGTATATAGAGGCGACGAAGCAACGTTTTCTTTTTCGAAACAATATGGACTTTCCGACGTAAATGAATCGGCAACCTGTGTGAATGAGGCATCGCCAAATTAGCTACGCATTTTCAGAACAGTTTTTCAGCACACTGCTGGTGTGTGAGGGACTGTATTCCACGCCTCCTCTAGCCCCTTGTAGCAAAGGCAGTAGCCTCGTTTTGTTACCAAACATTCCCATGCCAAATAACCATATAGCCTCTGGCTGCCAAAATGGTTTCAGAAATAAATCAAAAAGGTAGATGGTCTAGTTCTACTATACTAGAGCTATATGCGGCCCTCACACCTACGCTGTATAGAGCCGATCTGACCGATATTCTGTCTGAGTCATTGTGTCGGGGGCTTTGTCAAGAGTACCCGCTGTACCTGTCTGTCTGTCTGTAAGTAAGTACATTTTATTTATAAAGCACCTTTCGAAGCAAAGCTACAAGGTGCTGAACAATTGACACAGTAAAAACAAATAGAAGCACAGAAAAAAACAGAACAAATGCAGTTGTGACTATAAATGAGCAGAACAAAGACAAAACGGGGCAGAACAAAGACATATAAGGCTATAAAATGGCTCAGGTCAAAAAGGTACACGGGAGAAATATTTACGGAATAAATGAGTCTTTGGGAGTCTCTTAAAACAGTTAACTGATTCAGCATTTTTCAATGCCAGAGGCAAGGCGTTCCATAGGGTAGGTAGGGTCCCTTTGGTGCCCACATGGTGATCTCCGTATGTGTCGGTCCTTGTCCGTTTTATGACCGTACAGTATTACAGTATAATGGAGATCCCTATTTTGCATGCCCATGAATGGGCATATCGGTTGGATCGGCTGCATGTTCTGGACGACCGTATAATCCCAACGACTCTACCCCACTCTCTCGACTCCTCGGTGATACCCATGGCACGTTTGAAGACGGTCTTGTAAACATGCACGTGACCATGTATGGGCATAGCGGTCGCATCTGAGGCTGTATCGGGTTGGGGTCGTTACGTTTCGTCTGACTCGGATAGATATATTGAGGAAAATAGCAGATCTACAAGCTCACAACGGCTGGTGTTTTGCGAGGCCTTGTGAGCTTGTAGATCGGCTATTTTCACAAGGTTTGCCTCTTTCTTATATGATTTGACAATTTGGCCAATTAATGTTTGACCAGTTTTTTTACTTTTGATGCAGTAATACTTTCCTTTTTTTATATTAAAAAAGTCTTTAATCCATTTAGACCTGATGTCGATTCTACAAATTGTCTTCTAAATCCCGACAGTTTTCTGAAAAACCTAGGTTTCTATGTCGGCGGTTCTCAAACCTGTTTAAAACCTTATGTTTAAGGACGCCAAAAATTGGCCGCCAACCTCCATCTGAAAATATATTGTTCCAGGGAGGGACCCCCAGAAGCAAATATTTGAGTTAAAAACGTTTGCTGTGAACGAATATGTTTTCAAAGATTTGCACACATTTTCACTATTTTTCTAAAATAGCAGATCTACAAGTTTGTAGATCTGCTATTTTTCAACAGCTAAAGTTTTAAATAATGGTTAAGGGCGACACAAATGCGTTCCAGCCAACTTCCAGGACTAATTGCACTGGATGTAGGCTCACAGGCTATCTTAACCCATTCTGACCGGGCACCCATTTTGGTGTTAGCATCATGTTATGCTTTAGCTATTGAAAAATAGCAGATCTACAAGCTCATAGCGCGCCACCGAGTGGCGCGCTACGAGCTTGTAGGTCTGCTATTTTAGAAAAATCGAAGAGCGACTGACATTTTTAGAATCTGATCTCGGGTCAGAATGGGTTAATCAGACCAGTGTGTGTCCAGTGGAAACCCTCGTATGAATCTGATCTCAGGTCAGAATGGGTTAAAAAATAAAATCTATCAAAGTGTGTCAACGTCGAGGGCATTTTTAGACTGTGTTAGGTTTCTGAGTTGACCACCTCTAGCCTCATTTAGTGACTGCGTAGACCTCACAGCTGCCTTAACACTGCAGATATAACAGGCTGACTCATGATTGCTGTGTACGGTATAATACAACATTACGCTGACAGAGTGAGCTTTTGGGGGGAGACAGAACTGGCTCCAGTCGTCCTTTTTTTTTCTTGGGGGGAATTACAGGGCCCTGCGGTCACAGTGGTCTGGCCCGGAGCCTTCCATATGTGCTGGAAACGCTTGAAAACGATGCCTCCTAGTGGGTTATATCGGAACCAGACATGATGATGGTGGCAGAGCGTTGCCTGTTTCTCTGTCGTGTTAAAGCAGTGGTTCTGAAGAAGGTCCGGAGTAGGGACGCTCTGATCAGGTTGTTTTTCTCATGATCGGCCCGATACCGAAGAGGCAAATTTGAATATTTCCAAAATTATTACAATTATGTCTAAACTGTTCCTGTGGTGTGTAGGGAGGAAAGGGAGAATGTTTAGGCCTGTCACAAAAATGCAAAATGATATTATACTATAATATCTGATTGACATTTATACCACTTAAATGGTGTAAAAGATCAGTTTCTGGAATGATCGGAATGATCAGAGATCGGCTGTATCGGCCGATATTTACTCTGACCGGTGGCCGATTATCGGAGCATCTCTAGTCCGGAGGGACCGTAACGTATTAAAAGAAAATACTCATGTACAGATACACGGCTGTGCGGGTGTATTGCATTGATGTCCACTGGCCTACGCACCTGTGATGTCCACTGGCCTACGCACCTGTGATGTCCACTGGCCTACGCACCTGTGATGTCCACTGGCCTACGCACCTGTGATGTCCACTGGCCTACGCACCTGTGATGTCCACTGGCCTACGCACCTGTGATGTCCACTGGCCTACGCACCTGTGATGTCCACTGGCCTACGCACCTGTGCATGTGCCTGATTTCTAGGTGTGCGAAAGCTTTTTCCTACAAAGCAGTGGTTCTCAAAGCGGGGAATGGTGTATATATGATGATTTCAGGTGTGCCAGTACAGTACAGTACAGTACAGTGACAGTACAGTACAGTAGAGGAACCCCCACACGGTAACTGTCATTTCTCAACCGTTTCGGACGCGGGGCGGCACGCCGGAATCGGGCCGTCAACCTGGGTGCGTTCCTGTGGGGTCTGGAACTAACTTGCTAACTTTATTTATTATATTTTATCTTGGAATCCATATCACTGGTAGACAGGTTACTGAACTGTTCATTCTAGAAATGGTGCCATCAAATTTAAAACAAAAATCCCAATGACAGGCACAATATAGGGACTCTGGTTTGTAAATGTTTGAGAAACACTGTGTTCAAAATCATGTTTCAACGTCAGTTCAGATATCTGAGAAGATGTTTACCCCATTATGGGCGGGAACCCCTGTTGGTGTTTTAAGCATTATGTTACACTTCAGCTATTGAAAAATAGCAGATCTACAAGCTCATAGCGTGCCACCGAGTGGCGCGCTATATGAGCCTGTAGGTCTGCTATCTTTTTAAATTCGTCAAAATGTGCCTGAAATCTTTGAATATATATTCTTTCAGAGCGAGTTTTTAACTAAAATCTTTGCTTCTGAGGGGTCTCTGGAACAACATGTTTTTAGATGGGGGTCGACGGCCAAATACATCTAGTTTTGGGGGTCTTTGACATGAAAATGTTATGAAATGTTTTCAGAAAACTGTCAGGAATTAGAAGGTCAAAATGGGTTAATAACATGCCCTTGAATTGTGTCGTAATACCTCTGTAGAAGTGAAGCGAAGCTGTAGAGACGATATCAAGCATTCCAATGCCTTAGAAAAATAAACCCGCTGCAAGGCCAGGCACGTTTATTTGTAGAGCACCGTTGTTTTCAACAAGGCAATTTCGAGGGCTTCACAAGTTCACATGATAAACCATTAAGTAAAAGAAAAACATTATAAAATGACATTTGAATAAAAATAAAGAATAAACAGGAAAGAATAAGAGAACAACAGTTTATATATTGTTATTGTATTGTTCACCTTTGTCCTTGTAGAATGCAAAGATGCTATTTGTCCTTGTCTCCTTGTGAAATGCCTCAGCAGTCTGAATATTCCAAGACCCCAATGTATGTTCAGTATCCAGATGTATCCTGATATTTACTGAATGTATTGTTATGGTTACAGCGTGGCTCAGTATAGAACGGGCATCTCGTATCATTATGATATGATATTTACTGAATGTATTGTTATGGTTACAGCTAGGCTCAGTTTAATATTTATTTCAGAAAACTGGAGGATTTAGAAGATTCTTTTTTAAATGTTGAGGTCAGGCCTAAATGGGATAATCCAGAGCAGAAGGCCTTATCCGTCTCCTCCTAGAAATAGCCTCGACTGATAAGGACGAGGTTAAAGGTCAAAACCTTATCCCTGTCCTCTTGACCACTTCCTCCATTTCCCTTTTTGGTTTGGAGCTATCATGCAGATGTTTACATTTCCGCAGATGTGTTGTTTACAACGATCTTGGTTGAAGTTTAGATAAGGTGAATGTCTGTTTTTGTGTCCGTCTATTTTCCTGTGTGTGTGTGTGTGTGTGTGTGTGTGTGTGTGTGCGCGAGCGGCGTGTATATCTGTACAGTCATTTCATATTTTATACAGTATATTTCATGAATGTATGCTGTATTTTATACTTAGTCGTATGACAATGTCATGAGTGTCAATAGCAGTGGAAACAGGCAATCTACAAGATTTGACCAGAATAATGTATGTGGCTTTTAATTTATGTATTTTTCTTCTAAAGGACGGGAACTCCTTTTGGTGTTTCAAGCATTATGTTATACTTTAGCTATAGAAAATAGCTCTGAGTGCCGTGCTACGACCTTTTATAAAAATAAAAAAAAAATGTGAAAATGTGGCGCAAATCTTTAGTTTTAACGGGGGGGGGGGGGGGTAGTCCCTGGAACAACATATTTTCAGATGGGGGTCCGCGGCCAAATACAGATAATATATAATAATAATAATATATACTAAGATAAACAACATATTTTCAGATGGGGGTCCGTGGCCAAATACAGATAATATATAATAATAATAATATATATTAAAATAAACAACATATTTTCAGATGGGGGTCCGTGGCCAAATACAGATAATTCTGAAATACATCCACAGATTCCTTTTTCCATTTCCTGAATTTCCGTAGCGGCGTTGGGACATACAACAAGGTTTCCACCGAGGAGAGGTGTGTGCGTGAGGAATGGACGTGTGTGTGTGTGTGTGTGTGTGTGTGTGTGTGTGTGTGTGTGTGTAATGGATGTGTATCTGGGTGTGTGTGTGTGTGTGTGTGTGTGTGTGTGTGTGTGTGTGTGTGTGTGTGTGTGTGTGTGTGTGTGTGTGTGTGTGTGTGTGTGTGTGTGTGTGTGTGTGTGTGTGTGTGTGTGTGTGTGTGTGTGTGTGTGTGTGTGTGTAATGGACGTGTATCTGGGTGTGTGTGCGTGTGGCTCATTATTGTTGTGGCTTTGTCTACATGCTTCCTGTAGGAAGTGATGTAACATACACAGGATAGGAAAACTGACAAAGTTTCTCCCTGCCTTGGTTTGGACAGGAGTCGGACGAGAACCGTATCACCGCCGCCGCCGCCATCCCACCCGGGGTCTCCATTTCATTCTCCGCCTCTTTCGTCTCATGGCCTTTTATTCCTTGGTTGATATTATGACGTGCTGATAAAGCCTTGGCCGTTTGTCTTGTCTTCCCCACAGCTGATCGACACGTTTGCGTCGGAGCTGGGAGAGCTGGAGCAGGAGATGGTACAGACGTCCCCCGAGGAGGAGAAAGAGCCTATGGTCCTGCAAGGGTGAGGAGAAGCGTTTAACACATGGCTATGTTTTAAGTTCCTCTTACTGGAAAGAAGGGCAGAGAACGTATGGCATCGTGTTGACTCTGTGTGGTCAGTTAAAGAAGGGCAGTAGAACGTATGGCATCATGTTGACTCTGTGTGGTCAGTTAAAGAAGGGCAGTAGAACGTATGGCATCATGTTGACTCTGTGTGGTCAGTTAAAGAAGGGCAGTAGAACGTATGGCATCATGTTGACTCTGTGTGGTCAGTTAAAGAAGGGCAGTAGAACGTATGGCATCGTGTTGACTCTGTGTGGTCAGTTAAAGAAGGGCAGTAGAACGTATGGCATCGTGTTGACTCTGTGTGGTCAGTTAAAGAAGGGCAGTAGAACGTATGGCATCGTGTTGACTCTGTGTGGTCAGTTAAAGAAGGGCAGAGAACGTATGGCATCGTGTTGACTCTGTGGGGTCAGTTAAAGAAGGGCAGTAGAACATATGGCATCGTGTTGACTCTGTGTGGTCAGTTAAAGAAGGGCAGTAGAACGTATGGCATCGTGTTGACTCTGTGGGGTCAGTTAAAGAAGGGCAGTAGAACGTATGGCATCGTGTTGACTCTGTGTGGTCAGTTAAAGAAGGGCAGTAGAACGTATGGCATCGTGTTGACTCTGTGTGGTCAGTTAAAGAAGGGCAGAGAACGTATGGCATCGTGTTGACTCTGTGTGGTCAGTTAAAGAAGGGCAGTAGAACGTATGGCATCGTGTTGACTCTGTGTGGTCAGTTAAAGAAGGGCAGTAGAACGTATGGCATCGTGTTGACTCTGTGGTCAGTTAAAGAAGGGCAGTAGAACGTATGGCATAGTTGACTCTGTGTGGTCAGTTAAAGAAGGGCAGAGAACGTATGGCATCGTGTTGACTCTGTGTGGTCAGTTAAAGAAGGGCAGTAGACTCGTATGAGTATATGTTGACTCTGTGTGGTCAGTTAAAGAAGGGCAGTAGAACGTATGGCATCGTGTTGACTCTGTGTGGTCAGTTAAAGAAGGGCAGTAGAACGTATGGCATCATGTTGACTCTGTGTGGTCAGTTAAAGAAGGGCAGTAGAACGTATGGCATCGTGTTGACTCTGTGTGGTCAGTTAAAGAAGGGCAGTAGAACGTATGGCATCGTGTTGACTCTGTGTGGTCAGTTAAAGAAGGGCAGTAGAACGTATGGCATCAGTGTTGACTCTGTGTGGTCAGTTAAAGAAGGGCAGTAGAACGTATGGCATCATGTTGACTCTGTGTGGTCAGTTAAAGAAGGGCAGTAGAACGTATGGCATCGTGTTGACTCTGTGTGGTCAGTTAAAGAAGGGCAGTAGAACGTATGGCATCGTGTTGACTCTGTGTGGTCAGTTAAAGAAGGGCAGTAGAACGTATGGCATCATGTTGACTCTGTGGGGTCAGTTAAAGAAGGGCAGTAGAACGTATGGCATCATGTTGACTCTGTGTGGTCAGTTAAAGAAGGGCAGTAGAACGTATGGCATCGTGTTGACTCTGTGTGGTCAGTTAAAGAAGGGCAGTAGAACGTATGGCATCGTGTTGACTCTGTGTGGTCAGTTAAAGAAGGGCAGTAGAACGTATGGCATTGTGTTGACTCTGTGTGGTCAGTTAAAGAAGGGCAGTAGAACGTATGGCATCATGTTGACTCTGTGTGGTCAGTTAAAGAAGGGCAGTAGAACGTATGGCATCGTGTTGACTCTGTGTGGTCAGTTAAAGAAGGGCAGTAGAACGTATGGCATCATGTTGACTCTGTGTGGTCAGTTAAAGAAGGGCAGTAGAACGTATGGCATCGTGTTGACTCTGTGTGGTCAGTTAAAGAAGGGCAGTAGAACGTATGGCATCGTGTTGACTCTGTGTGGTCAGTTAAAGAAGGGCAGTAGAACGTATGGCATCATGTTGACTCTGTGTGGTCAGTTAAAGAAGGGCAGTAGAACGTATGGCATCGTGTTGACTCTGTGTGGTCAGTTAAAGAAGGGCAGTAGAACGTATGGCATCATGTTGACTCTGTGTGGTCAGTTAAAGAAGGGCAGTAGAACGTATGGCATCGTGTTGACTCTGTGTGGTCAGTTAAAGAAGGGCAGTAGAACGTATGGCATCATGTTGACTCTGTGTGGTCAGTTAAAGAAGGGCAGTAGAACGTATGGCATCGTGTTGACTCTGTGTGGTCAGTTAAAGAAGGGCAGTAGAACGTATGGCATCGTGTTGACTCTGTGTGGTCAGTTAAAGAAGGGCAGTAGAACGTATGGCATCGTGTTGACTCTGTGTGGTCAGTTAAAGAAGGGCAGTAGAACGTATGGCATCATGTTGACTCTGTGTGGTCAGTTAAAGAAGGGCAGTAGAACGTATGGCATCGTGTTGACTCTGTGTGGTCAGTTAAAGAAGGGCAGTAGAACGTATGGCATCATGTTGACTCTGTGTGGTCAGTTAAAGAAGGGCAGTAGAACGTATGGCATCATGTTGACTCTGTGTGGTCAGTTAAAGAAGGGCAGAGAACGTATGGCATCGTGTTGACTCTGTGTGGTCAGTTAAAGAAGGGCAGTAGAACGTATGGCATCGTGTTGACTCTGTGTGGTCAGTTAAAGAAGGGCAGTAGAACGTATGGCATCGTGTTGACTCTGTGTGGTCAGTTAAAGAAGGGCAGTAGAACGTATGGCATCATGTTGACTCTGTGTGGTCAGTTAAAGAAGGGCAGTAGAACGTATGGCATCGTGTTGACTCTGTGTGGTCAGTTAAAGAAGGGCAGTAGAACGTATGGCATCGTGTTGACTCTGTGTGGTCAGTTAAAGAAGGACAGTAGAACGTATGGCATCATGTTGACTCTGTGTGGTCAGTTAAAGAAGGGCAGTAGAACGTATGGCATCGTGTTGACTCTGTGTGGTCAGTTAAAGAAGGGCAGTAGAACGTATGGCATCATGTTGACTCTGTGTGGTCAGTTAAAGAAGGGCAGTAGAACGTATGGCATCATGTTGACTCTGTGTGGTCAGTTAAAGAAGGGCAGTAGAACGTATGGCATCGTGTTGACTCGGTGTGGTCAGTTAAAGAAGGGCAGTAGAACGTATGGCATCGTGTTGACTCTGTGTGGTCAGTTAAAGAAGGGCAGTAGAACGTATGGCATCGTGTTGACTCTGTGTGGTCAGTTAAAGAAGGGCAGTAGAACGTATGGCATCGTGTTGACTCTGTGTGGTCAGTTAAAGAAGGGCAGTAGAACGTATGGCATCGTGTTGACTCTGTGTGGTCAGTTAAAGAAGGGCAGTAGAACGTATGGCATCATGTTGACTCTGTGTGGTCAGTTAAAGAAGGGCAGTAGAACGTATGGCATCGTGTTGACTCTGTGTGGTCAGTTAAAGAAGGGCAGTAGAACGTATGGCATCATGTTGACTCTGTGTGGTCAGTTAAAGAAGGGCAGTAGAACGTATGGCATCGTGTTGACTCTGTGTGGTCAGTTAAAGAAGGGCAGTAGAACGTATGGCATCGTGTTGACTCTGTGTGGTCAGTCAAAGAAGGGCAGTAGAACGTATGGCATCATGTTGACTCTGTGTGGTCAGTTAAAGAAGGGCAGTAGAACGTATGGCATCATGTTGACTCTGTGTGGTCAGTTAAAGAAGGGCAGTAGAACGTATGGCATCATGTTGACTCTGTGTGGTCAGTTAAAGAAGGGCAGTAGAACGTATGGCATCATGTTGACTCTGTGTGGTCAGTTAAAGAAGGGCAGTAGAACGTATGGCATCATGTTGACTCTGTGTGGTCAGTTAAAGAAGGGCAGTAGAACGTATGGCATCGTGTTGACTCTGTGTGGTCAGTTAAAGAAGGGCAGTAGAACGTATGGCATCATGTTGACTCTGTGTGGTCAGTTAAAGAAGGGCAGTAGAACGTATGGCATCGTGTTGACTCTGTGTGGTCAGTTAAAGAAGGGCAGTAGAACGTATGGCATCATGTTGACTCTGTGTGGTCAGTTAAAGAAGGGCAGTAGAACGTATGGCATCATGTTGACTCTGTGTGGTCAGTTAAAGAAGGGCAGTAGAACGTATGGCATCATGTTGACTCTGTGTGGTCAGTTAAAGAAGGGCAGTAGAACGTATGGCATCGTGTTGACTCTGTGTGGTCAGTTAAAGAAGGGCAGTAGAACGTATGGCATCATGTTGACTCTGTGTGGTCAGTTAAAGAAGGGCAGTAGAACGTATGGCATCGTGTTGACTCTGTGTGGTCAGTTAAAGAAGGGCAGTAGAACGTATGGCATCGTGTTGACTCTGTGTGGTCAGTTAAAGAAGGGCAGTAGAACGTATGGCATCGTGTTGACTCTGTGTGGTCAGTTAAAGAAGGGCAGTAGAACGTATGGCATCATGTTGACTCTGTGTGGTCAGTTAAAGAAGGGCAGAGAACGTATGGCATCGTGTTGACTCTGTGTGGTCAGTTAAAGAAGGGCAGTAGAACGTATGGCATCATGTTGACTCTGTGTGGTCAGTTAAAGAAGGGCAGTAGAACGTATGGCATCATGTTGACTCTGTGTGGTCAGTTAAAGAAGGGCAGTAGAACGTATGGCATCATGTTGACTCTGTGTGGTCAGTTAAAGAAGGGCAGTAGAACGTATGGCATCATGTTGACTCTGTGTGGTCAGTTAAAGAAGGGCAGTAGAACGTATGGCATCGTGTTGACTCTGTGTGGTCAGTTAAAGAAGGGCAGAGAACGTATGGCATCATGTTGACTCTGTGTGGTCAGTTAAAGAAGGGCAGTAGAACGTATGGCATCGTGTTGACTCTGTGTGGTCAGTTAAAGAAGGGCAGTTGAACGTATGGCATCGTGTTGACTCTGTGTGGTCAGTCAAGGCATTCTGCACAGCAGTCCAGGCCAACGTAGGTTATACGGTGGTGGTGACACAGGTAGTTTGGTTTTGTCTGTCTACTTGTTTGTTTTTCTTAGCTTTTTGGTGTAAATCAGCCATGGGTATCTGGAAAGGCGCTATGTAAATTATTACTATTACTATTACTATTTATTTTACTATTACTATTACTAGTGTTGTTAAATCGTTATTTGTGGTCATTTATATCAGAATGCATGCTCTACACATTTCCACCACAAGATGCAGACAGTTTCCCACTTTCTCATCTCTCTCTCTCTCTCTCTCTCTCTCTCTCTCTCTCTCTCTCTCTCTCTCTCTCTCTCTCTCTCTCTCTCTCTCTCCCTCTCCCTCCCTCAGTCTGGAGGGCGAGGTCAGTGGGGTGTACCTGCAGTCCCCGCACTGTGGCGGCGGGGCGGGAGGTGAAAGGGATTCTGGGTATGACTCCCTGCGCCGGAGGATGAGCGTGCTGGACCGGCTGACGCAGACGCACGCCGTGTGGCTGCTGCTGCCTCTCAGCGAGGAGGAGGCCCAGCGCATCCTGCTGCGACAGCCGCCAGGGGTGAGGGCACGCCCACCGCCGACCCACCGCCTCTCCACATGTATAGACTAGGACCCCCATAAGGCGCTCACAGTGGTCCTAGTGCCTGCCCACCATCGTGGAGAGTCTAGGGGTTCGAATCCACCGCGGTGCAATGAGCATCTCTATATCAGTGGGTCTCAAGCTTTTCAGCTATGATGACTAAAACTAAGACTAAATATGTTCGTCAACAAATAAAAACTAAATAAAAATGTTAGGAAGGGACTAGTGGACAACAGATACAGTGCGTGCGTGCGTGCGTGCGTGCATTAATTAATGCGCTATTCATTTGACTGTTCTTCCTACCAACAATGCAACTGCCGTGTGTGTCCACCAGAGGGTGCTGCAAATGGCAAATCCAGACACATGTGGCTCAACTAAATGAACACCTGGATTGCCTTGTTAACTTTTAATGCTAACAGACAACAAAAACAGTCGTACCGTAATAACTAGTGACTTATCCTGCAAGTACCCAAATGACCCTCGGGTTATACTCTGATTAATAATATTCATTTGTATAATAGTGTTACTTACTATTATCTTACTTCCCCAAATAATCTATTATTGCATTTCCAGTGAAATAGCCATTAATACTTAACCCATTCTGAACGGGAACCCATTTTGGTGTTAGAATCATGTTATGCTTTACCTATTGAAAAATAGCAGATCTACAAGCTCGTAGCGCGCCACCGAGTGGCGCGCTACGAGCTTGTAGGTCTGCTAATTTAGAAAAATCGAAGAGCGACTGGCATTTTTTTAAATCTGATCTCAGGTCAGAATGGGTTAATCAGACCAGTGTGTGTCCAGTGGAAACCTCGTATGAATCTGATCTCAGGTCAGAATCACGTTGCTTTTAGGGTGTGATGTTCTGTGAACTCAACTCATGGCACTGTAAGGGACTTGCAGTGATAAAAGTGTTACACACACACACACACACACACACACACACACACACACAACATGAATCACTTTTCATTGTGCTGAAATCGAATCCTATCCCGCTGATTTCAGGTGTTCCTGGTGAGGAAATCGACAACTCTGCAGAGAAAAGTCCTGTCTGTTCGCGTGAAGGAACATGAGTCAGAATGTCCCATCAGTCATTTTCCTGTCAAAGAGAGCCAGTACAGTGAGTATCATATCATATCAACACACATCACACGTCACTGACACTGTCTGTATTTAAGACGTTTTGATAACCAGACCCACAAATGATGTCTGACTCACGTCTGTAACACCACATATATACGGTACAGTGTGTACCATAGATGGCAAGCTTCCTATCAACGCAACGTATTAACTCAATGTTGTTGTTTTTTTCCCACCCCACAACTAATTACAGTTTTGGTTTGGACTGCCTCCATGTAGCCCAAGCAAGTTGCAAGTTTATGCAAGTTCTCCAATGGCTTCCTCGGCAATGCTTTAGAAATTTGGTTGGCAGCAGATCTAGCCGAGTCTATACCGTACCGTGAGTCATAGTCAAAGGGCTACACGTGCCAGGCCACCGTTATGGTCATTTAAGGCTTAACCCATTCTGACCTGAGATCAGATTCATATGAGGTTTCCACTGGAGACACACTGGTCTGATGAACCCATTCTGACCTGAGATCAGATTCTAAAAATGTCAGTCGTTCTTCGAATTTTTCAAAAAATAGCAGACCTACAAGCTCGTATCGCGCCACTCGGTGGCGCGATATGAGCTTGTAGATCTGCTATTTTTCAATAGCTAAAGCATAACATGATGCCAACACCAAAATGGGTGCCCGGTCAGAATGGGTTAAAGGAGCTTAAATGAGCTGAAAACGTTTGGGAAACGCGTACTTTAAAGTTTAACTCAGGGCTTCCCCGAACCTCTTCAGCTCGAGACCCAAAAAGATAAATATGGTGTTTTTGAACCCAAAGTTTACTAAAATACATTATGAATTAATCACACGAAAAGCCCCATTTCAAATCGGTGAAAGTATAGCTCAGCCCATTTTTCCAAATGTTTGGGAAACACTACTTTAGCCAAATTAGGCTATCCTGACAGTTTTCTGAAATACCTATGTTTCTGTATCAGTGGTGCTCAATATTTCATGTCAAGGTAAGGACCCCAACATTTTTATGTAATTGGCCGCTGACCCCCATCTGAAAATATGTTGTTCCAGGAACCCCTCAGAAGCAAAGATTTCAGTTAAAAACGTTCGCTCTGAAAGAATATACAGTCAAAGATTTGCGACACATTTTCAAGATTTTTCAAAAATAGCATAATAGCATAAAAATACATAATGCTTAAAACACCAAAAAGGGTTCCCGCCCAGAATGGGTTAAATGGAATCTGATGAATTGAAAATGGAGGACCCCAATGGATAGTGGAAACGAGCCATAGTGCTTTCTTGGGGGTTTTTTTTATCCTTAAATTCTTATTCTACAAACTGTTAATAAAGTTTGAAATCAATCTAAATAAAGCCTTGACAAAACCAGGTAAATACTATTTACAATGTATTATGTGCATTATCTTCTAGTATTCTTTACAATCCTTCCTATTTACCTACCGGCTATTGTACATTCTTAACATCTCGTCTTGTGGTTGTATCCACATAAAATAATGTTTCACTATCACTTTTCTTTTTTTTCTTTTTTTTACATGCGTTCAGCATTAACCTTTTATACGGCGAGGAAGTAATTTGTAGAGATTTCGGGGGGGGGGGGGGGGGGGGGGGGGGGGTAGTGGCCGGATGGAAACCGCAAGGTTGCCAGTTTGAACCCGGGCTCTCCCAGAGTTAGTGTAGAAGTGTCCTTTGAGCCTGAAGACACTGAACCCCTAATTGCTCCTGATGTGCTGGTTGGTGCCCTGCATGTTTTCCGTCGCCATCGGTGTATGAATGTGTGTGAATGGGTGAATGTAATGCACAATGTAAAGCAGGCGCTATATAAATGCACCATTTACATTTTGTTCAGTTTTTACACTGTCACAGACACAGACAGTTAACCCCTTACTGTCGCTTCTTTTTGTTTGTTTGCTTTTAATAATAGTACCAAAAGTCAATGTTGGACCACTCAGTTTGTATTGTCTGTTGAAACTATTGCAGTTGCAGTAGGTGTGTGAGTAATGTTCAGTCCAGCATGTGAACTGTGTGTAGTCGGATGGACCTTTTATGCCGTTTAGAGATTGAACTGTGTGTCTGTTGCGTCTGCCTGCAGCCTTTTCTCTGGAGGGATCAGGAATCAGCTTTGCCGACCTGTTTCGCCTGGTGGCCTTCTACTGTATTAGCAGGTAAACGCCACACATCTCCCTTTCTTTTCCTTCTCTCCCTCTCTCTCTCTGTCTCTCTCTCTCTCTCTCTCTCTCTCTCTCCCTCCCTCTGTCTCCCTCTCTCTCTCTCTCTCTCTCCGTTCTCTCTCTCCCCCTCTCTGGTGAAATTCCTCTGTGATGATGAGCCGGTGCGCTGAGGATGGAAACGGCACGGATGGAAATAAATGTTTGTCGACTAAGCAGTAAATGTGTCCGTGCCAGAATGCTCTCACTTCTTGTTTTACTGTCAGATTGGCAGATACAACGCAGACCACAGACAGGGGAAATGGGACATAGGAAACGTTGTACCACAGACAGTATTGCCCCACTACAGCATAAGCTAGTTTCGAGCCGAGAGGAGGGGTACCCCCATTCTTCCTATAGGTAACATCTAGTCTAGAAATGCCAGGCGTGTGTGTGACATGTTAACCCATTTTGACCTGAGATCAGATTCTAAAAATGTCTGTTTGAAAATGACAGTTTTCTGAAAACAGCTATGTTTCTTATGTCAGTCGTTGTTCGATTTTTCTAAAATAGCTAAAGCATAACGTACGTAATGCTAACACCAAAAGGGATTCCCGCCCCAAAATGGGTGAATTCATGTTTGGTTACGTGGCTTCGTACCACAGGTTCCTGGCTGCGGGTTTAGAGGGAAAGCATGTCGGCGCTGTCCAATGGAGACCTTGTATGTCCAAAAATAAGAACGTTAATTTTGTATTATATATGAAAATAAATCATACAAAATATTGGAAATAGTGCGACACATTGTGAGCTTGTAGATCTGCTATTTTCACAGCCTTTGTTTGACACTCTTGTGTGATTCATAAGGGCATTAGTTTATGAACCAACCAGAGTTGTAAAGTAGGAGAGTGGCGACGCGCTTTGATCTCGCCGCAAAGCGGGTGTCTATGGGCTGTAGTTAAACATTCCCATTATCACATTGAGATAGAACGAGCACATCCGTGTCTATGGGCTGTAGTTAAACATTCCCATTATCACATTGAGATAGAACGAGCACATCCGCATTCCATTATTACAATGGGAGTCAACGCTAGTGTCGCCAACTCTCTTACTATATTACTCTGGAACCAACCTCCCAATGTAAAGGAATGAATGAACCATTGTAAAGCGCTTTGGGCACTTGGAAAAAAATGCAATTCATTATTATGAAAAAGCACACAAACATGGAGATAAAGTAAAATTCGTACACGCTAGTCACACACGTTACCGCAGTGACATTTGTTCTCCGCATTTGACCCATCTCTTGGAGCGGTGAGCCGCAGTGTGCGCCGCGCTCGTGGAATCATTAGTTGATTTGACCCCCCAATCCAAGCCATTGATGCTGAGTGCCAAGCAGGGAGGCAGTCTTTGGTATGACCCGGCCGGGGATCGAACGCCCGACCTCACAGTTTCAGGGCGGACACTCTCTCTAACCACAAGGCCACTGTCTGGCATTGTCTTCTTCTCTGAGATACAAGGTTTCTGCCTGACAGCGACTATATTATGGTGAGGTTGTTGTTTCTAATATTCCACTATGTTTTTATAGTGGCACGTGAACACTTTCACTTCTCTGTGTGCCCGCTCCATGTTTTGTTATGCCAACCAAACACGCGCCATCATCACTTTTATGGTTCGGCAGCTGAATGAAGATCTATATATACAGTCACAATAGGATAACTACAGCTGAATGAAGATCTATATACTGTATACAGTATATTATACAGTCACATGAGGATAACTACAGCTGAATGAAGATCTCTATATACAGTCAGCTGAATGAAGATCTATATATACAGTCACAATAGGATAACTACAGCTGAATGAAGATCTCTATATACAGTCAGCTGAATGAAGATCTATATATACAGTCACAATAGGATAACTACAGCTGAATGAAGATCTATATATACAGTCACATGAGGATAGCTCGTGATCAATAACATGGACCCTAAACCAAATGGACCCTAACGGGTGCATTTGGTTCCATTTGTACACTCTCAGATGCCAGATAGCTGGTCGCTGGGCAGGAGTTCCAGGGGAGCTGTGTGTGTACACACACAGGTTGCTAGGCGCACACAGCAAAGGTAGCCAGGTTTGTAGAGGATTTTCAGGGACACACACCGGGGCTGGCCAGATTATCACTCATTGTGCCACGCAGGATGCCCAGTACAGGGACACACTGCGCGGGTTGCCAGGTGCACACGGACCGTACAGGGACACACTGCGCGGGTTGCCAGGTGCACACGGACCGTACAGGGACACACTGCGCGGGTTGCCAGGTGCACACGGACCGTACAGGGACACACTGTGCGGGTTGCCAGGTGCACACGGACCGTACAGGGACACACTGCGCGGGTTGCCAGGTGCACACGGACCGTACAGGGACACACTGCGCGGGTTGCCAGGTGCACACGGACCGTACAGGGACACACTGCGCGGGTTGCCAGGTGCACACGGACCGTACAGGGACACACTGCGCGGGTTGCCAGGTGCACACGGACAGTACAGGGACACACTGCGCGGGTTGCCAGGTGCACACGGACCGTACAGGGACACACTGCGCGGGTTGCCAGGTGCACACGGACCGTACAGGGACACACTGCGCGGGTTGCCAGGTGCACACGGACAGTACAGGGACACACTGCGCGGGTTGCCAGGTGCACACGGACGACCAGGACAACCCGCGGCAGTAGGAAGGCAGGGTCTGGCTATCGGTAGTCTGGCGAGCCAGACTGTTGCCTCCCGGAATTATCAAGCGCTTCCGTCATAGAGTCTGATGTCTCTGGACCTCGGAAGCACAGAAAACTATCTGGTGGTAAAGCGTACATCCCACCTCCTCCCTGCTTCCGTTTTGTGTGTAAATCAAATTATTCAAGGCCCATTTTGACCTGAGATCAGATTCTAAAAATGTCTTCTACATCCTGACAGTTTTCTATGTTTCTATGTCAGTCGTTCTGTAGATCTGCTATTTTTCAATAGCTAAAGCATAACATAATGCTAATACCAAAAGGGGTTCACACCCAAAATGGGAAAATGTTTTCATTTTCATTTCTGCTAAGTGGCAAGGAAAATGTTTTCATTTTCATTTCTGCTAAGTGGCAAGGTATGAAAACATACATTTTAGATATTTTATTTTATTTATTTTTTGTGACCGGAAATGACGAGCAGATGACGGCTTCCATTTTTCTGCTTTTGGGAGGTGTAGTTCCAGTCAGACTATATACAGTACAGTAGCATTCAGAGAGTGTGGAATAGTAGTCTGGCTACTAGGGCTGTCAGTTCACCTCTATAATCCAATTCGAATTTCATTGCTTCATTATTTGTAATTTTCGAATATATTCGAATATTTACATTGTTTATTTTAGCTCATATTTAGCCTATAATAATACACGTGGCTGGCATGTCTTGTGAGTTTTGGGAAGTGCAAGGTTTTTGACAGGTCTGCCTGCTGTGGACATTGAAACCCTGACCATTACACACGGGCAGACGCAACGATAAAGTCTATCATTCATTGTGAAGCCAGCAACAGGTTGATGCAAACAGACGTGTACAGTAGCTGCTCCAAATGATATTAGCATTCGTCTGTGTCTGCCCGTGTAAACGCAGCATTGTCCCCCCGCTGCGGAGAGGACCGTTGCCCCGTCGGCTAGAATGCTGTCGGAAAAAAGGCCGCCTCCCGTGTACCATAGTGTTATTAAGGAGGACTCCTTGGCGTTAAACTAATGTTAGCTCCCATGCTAACTAGTTGCTACCCTCGTCAGAAACAACAACACCACAGATCGGGTGGAAGATGCTGATACCACTTTGCTTGTGCCCGTGGATGGGAAATGAGATTTAAAAGGCTATAGAAGCGTGGATGAAAGGCAAGCACAGATGTGCAATAAAGTTGTGTCATGAGACTGTATTATGATTTTCGTTCTACCGGCGATTTCTGTCTGTGTAGTATACTAGACGTATCTATGCATGTGTTACAAGGGTTTGTGTGTCTGCGATTAAAAGAGTTACAGCCAGTAAGCCCGCCCACCCTGTAGACTGTCTCTGATTGGCTTACCCTGAAATCTGGCCCTACGTTAGCCAATCATTGACCTCTTCTGCGACGTGACCGGACGTGCACCTTTTCACATGCAGTGGAAGCGGCCGTGGAGATTTCACAGCGGTAGATTCGTTACTCAATACATTTAGTGAGCGGATAAAATAACATAAAACAAAATAAATATATTAAATAGAATTAATAAATGATAAAAGCTCCATTCGAATGGCAATTTTAGCTTTCGAATATATATATATTTTTTAATATTCGAATTTCTTTCATATTATGAAATTCGTTCTGACAGCACTACTGGCTACACAAGAGGCTAGGCTATCAGTAGCAGCTTCTGTGCAGCATAGACCAGACACTATGGATGCCTATTGCCTAATATACCAATTAGCTGTCTTGAAGAGAGTAAACCACAGAGCAGGGTTTGGCCCAGAGCTGCACGCCCAGCACCTCTTTTTTTTGTTTTTAATAAGACGTGCTAACCATTCATTATATGCATTGGATATTACATGGGATTCCTGTAGAGTGTAGAGCGTCGCTATAGTCCTTTCATGACAACGCCAGGCCCAGGAAATGAATCCCAATGCATTTTTCCCATAGACATTTCAAAACTTATTTATTTTTAAGACCTTTTAAGCGTCGTACGAAGCCAACTCTTGGCGTGACAAATCATGACAACACACACAATATTTTGGACCAAACAAATAATTACAAAGAAGAAAAACCACAAAAAAAGTGTTGTAACCTGCCGTTTTTTTCTACTTTCTAATTCTTTGTTTGGCCCGAAAAATTGTGTTTGTTGTCATGATTTGTCACGACAAGAGTTGGCTTTGTCCGCGGCGTAAACGTCTTTAAATAAATACTTTCCGAAAAGTCTATGAGGAAAATGAACAGGGATTTATTTTCCGGGTCTCTCGAAGAGGCGGGACTGCGACGCTCTATACATATGAATAGACAGGCAGTTGGGTTACACATTCAGTGTATGCAAAGACTTGCATGTTGGGGGGGGGGGGGTGGGGGGGGGCGGGGGTTGAGCTCATGGACTCCAGATCCGTCCCCGAGTCCAGGTACAGATTCCAGCAAAGTGTCCTGGAAGAACATACAGAGATGATGCTTAATGGTTTCAAAGTGTCCTGGAAGAACATACAGAGATGATGCTTAATGGTTTCAAAGTGTCCTGGAAGAACATACAGAGATGATGCTTAATGGTTTCAAAGTGGTGATTCCTGAGACCACCACTGTATCCACCACGGTGAAGACCCGCAAGCAGCATGTGCACTTTCTTTCAAAAGAAAAGTCCAAAAGTCCAAAAATGAAACATATTTCACCTATCAAACTTTGCCCTTTCAATGTAATGGAAATATCACACCCGTGTGAACTGAGTGGTGCAACTCCCCTCTCTCTCTCCCCCCTCCTCCCTCTCTCTATCTCTCTCTCTCTCTCTCTCTCTCTCTCTCTCTCTCTCTCATTAGCAGGCAACAGTACAGCACTATCTCTCTCTCTCTCTCTGTTTCTGGCACAACAGTGCCCCTACTGGTACTCATCTCATAGTCATACTGGTGCTCATAGCCACTTAGGTAGGTTAACATACTGTAGGTAGGTTAACGTCCCATAGGTGAACACGGACATTGCTGTTCCTTGGAGTGGTTTGCACCACTCAAAAATATATGTGTGCCCTCAACAACAGTTCAACACAGAGACGTGGTTCTCTGCCTCTGTCATGTTTCTTCATATCCATATTTTGTTTTCTCTCCACTGATAGGGATGTTCTACCTTTCACACTCAAACTCCCAGAAGCCATTGCATCTGCCAAGACTCAGAAGGAGCTGGAGGAGGTGGCTCAGCTCGGGGCAGGTGAGCTTCCGATTTACACTTCAGCCAACATAATATAGCCGATCTACAAGCTCACGACACGCCACGGACGGGACGCGCTGTGAGCTTGTAGGCGTGCTGTCCTTGGTGCGCGACACCGACATACGACGGAGCATAACTTAACCCATTCTGACCTGAGATCAGATTCGTACGAGGTTTCCACTGGACACACACTGGTCTGATTAACCCATTCTGACCTGAGATCAGATTCTAAAAATGTCAGTCGCTCTTCGATTTTTCTAAAATAGCAGACCTACAAGCTCGTAGCGCGCCACTCGGTGGCGCGCTATGAGCTTGTAGATCTGCTATTTTTCAATAGCTAAAGCATAACATGATGCCAACACCAAAATGGGTGCCCGGTCAGAATGGGTTAAGCATTAGTCTTCTGTATTACTTTTAGATTGCAGAATGGACAGAAAGATAACAAGGGGACCAGATAGAGCCTGTCTATTGGGGGATTCACAGAAGGTTTTAGTCACTGTGTGTGATGTTATTCTAGGCTCAGCTGCTGTGAGTCAGCTTCCTAAGCGTTGTGCATACACATAGCTCTGTATGCTTTTAGTGGAGGGAGTGGCAACTGAAAGACAGCCAATGCATGATAACTATTACATACTACTAGGGCTGTAAACTATCCATTGATTTTCTTAGCGATCATTCCCAATCAATCAAATATTGTTGCGATTAATCGAATAATGGAGAAGTGTTTTTATCACACAGTATCAATGAATCGATGCCCAAAATAGTTTTTCTAATCGACTAAATCGATAAAAAAGGTCTGATTAACCACATAAGCTTTATACTTAGTCGTAAGTAACGGTATCTCGCAAACAATATGACAAGAAAAACAAAATCGTAATATTCATTTAATAATCAATTAATTTTATTAATTGACTGTTGAACCCCTACATAAATACAGCAAACTGCTCCACACGCAGTCATATTATGCCTGTGAGCAGACACACACACACACACACACACGTGCATAAACACCACAGGCTTCAACTGCTCTGAAATATGAGTTGTGCATGTGCACGCTGCACACTCGCATTCCTCCGTGTGGGTGTGCGGGGCGGGTGTCAGCTTGCATGGTATGGTA
>NC_137864.1:45178296-45238624 GCF_963924005.1 Protomyctophum bolini
TCAGGATAGAAATCTGCCTACCTATCTGTCATAACAGATAGGTAGGCAGGTAGGTAGGAGGTAGGTAGGTAGGTACGTAGGTGTTGTCATTGTTTAAACTAAAGCTCAACAAATCGTTGCTCTCCAGCAATCCACTCCAAATAACAGCATAGATCAAAAGTATATTGTCTCTGTATATATATACAGTATATATACAGTATATGGAGGTGGAAACCTCATGTGTCCCAAACTGTTTTTCAGGATTCAGATTCAAAAGTAGCAGATCCACAAGCTCAAAACACAAACAGTTATAATATGGAGACATGTTTCTGCCCGACAGCAGCAATATTTACAGAAAGGAAAAAGCTGGAAGAGTAGATAATAATAGAGCAGCTGTACTTTTGTGTTGTTTTTGGCTCCCCCCCCCCCCCCCCCCCCCCCCCCTCTTTTTTTGTTATTTTATTTCTATTTTTTCATGCAGGGAAATGTAAAGAGTTGAAACCCGGACAAAGACGGTGCAGAGTAGACCCATCGGGTCTGATGTCATGTTAAATCCCCTGCAATCTGTTCAAAGGGAAATGGAAGTGGAACTCGTCCTCCCAGACATAATGTTTATGGCGAGAGGAGCAGTTACTTTGGACTGGAGTAGAAACCTCCACAACTTTATGGGAAAGAGGAACTGTTTACACTTGAAAGCGCTTTTATTTACGCTGGTTTAAACCACTTGAAAGAGTCCCTACTCGGGTGAATACATTCGGTGAATATAGCAGATCTACGAGCTCACACAATGGGTCGAGGTTGTAGATCAGCTATTTTCAGATAGCTATATTTGGTAGGGAAATAGTTAAACTTTCGCAGTGTTTGCAGAGGGTACAACTCCAAAATCCTGAAGGCGTATGGGTCCACGCTTACAACTCTCAGAATTACATTGAGTGAAGTGAAGAGGTTTTATCTATTGTCAGATATTTGGTATTATTATGATAGTTATTAAAAGTTAGAAGGAGTTTGCAGTGTTTGCAGAGGATATAACTGCTAGATCCTGAAGCCGTTACGGGTCCATGTTTACAACTCTCAGAGTTAAATTTAACAGTCGGGAGTGAAGAGGTTTTTTCCCTCCAGGATGTGATGTTAAAGAGGCAGGACAGGCAGTGTTGCTATATAGACGGAAGAGTTGGAAAACTGTGGCCACGCCCTGACTTATGGTGGTGAACAGCTTACCAAGGGCAGTCGCTACGCTGTGCGCTGCAGGGAGGATGTTGTGGATCAAAGCGAAGCGCCGAAGCCTTCGTTTTCTGGCTCGTAAATCAGGATTCAAGACATCCGGGCGGCACTAAGTTCACGCGCGATGGCCGGAGGGTGGGGGGGGGGGGGGGGGGGGGGGGTGCATGCGCAAACGGCTTGGATACATCCCATAGTTCACTTCCAGCCTGCGCATGTTTCTCTCTGTCAAACCGTTCTGTTCTGTAATAATGAAGTGTGTGTTCAAGGATCCTGAGTGTGTATTGTCAGAGATGTAATGCAGCTGGTGGCAGCATTATATCAGCATTTACTTTATTTTATTTGTTTATTTGGCCGGGACAGAGTATATTAATGAACATTACATTACAAATGTAGCGTAAAATACAACGGATTTAGCAGAGATGCTCATTTCCATCCGTATAGGACATTGAAACAAAACTGACAGAACAACAACATGAGGGGACAGCATACAAGCATTACCTCATATAAACAATAAAGTGTGTGTCTGTGTGACTGTGTGTGGGTGTGTTTTGGCTGCGTGTGTGTGTGTGTGTGTGTGTGTATGTGCGTGCCTATTTATTAGTCAGTGCGGTGGTTGTGGATTTTTGTTAGCATTGCTCATACGACTGTGATTTTACAAAAAAAATAAACTGAGACCTAACAGTAGGTTTCAGTGCCGCCACTGTGGGGTCATTTCTCATGTACAGTTGTGACATTGAGACAATTTAAAGTACCCAGACCCAAAACAGACACCCGGGATCTACACGTACCAAAAATACATTGTATATGAATCCTTTAAGCCAGGGGTCTTCAACCTTTTTCAGGCAGGGACCCCCACTAGACACTGTATAACATGTTGCAGATTAAACGTTTTCATGGATTTCCTAATAATAGCTTCATAGACTTGTTTGACACTCATTATCTTTTCTATTAATATGTTGGATTCTAATCCAACATAATAGGGAATGCAAGGCTGACGTCACGGTAGGCTGTCACGCCTACCGGCGCCATTGTGATTGGGATGGCCTACAAGCCCTACATATTAGATCTGCATCAAGTGTGTAAAGTTGGTGTTTGAGTGTTTAGTGCACAGTGCTAGAGCATTTCGCCAAAATGGGATTTATTAAGCCTACTTGAGTAACAAGTAGGCTTCTCACCATAAACAAGGTCAGAATAAAGGGGATAAAATAGATAATGGACTAACGTAACGTTTCACTGGCGCCTCTGAGTGTGACTCTCACTCTCTCTCTCGTAGTGACTCATCACAATCAAGTGTGACTCTCACTCTCTCTCTCGTAGTGACTCATCACAATCAAGTGTGACTCTCACTCTCTCTCTTGTAGTTAGTGACTCATCACAATCAAAATGGCGCACCCCCCGAATTTGCATATCAAAGGTGCGAGGTTTGCAAGCCCTATTGATGCTAATTGCTGTATTTTCAGAGCTTTTAAACCAATGTTTAGTCAACTTGACCGTTGGCTCCATACTACACTAACTCTCCGAACATAGCCGATCTACAAGCTCACAACGGGCGTTCTGAGCTTGTAGATCTGCTATTTTCGGCTAATTTTCCCCATCACACAAAGATGTGGCAGATCCCTTTTAGTAACTCTGACCCCCTGTTGAAGACCCCTGATCTAAGTCCTATTTCAAATAGTACTTAAACGACGCTATTATTGGAAATTTCTGAAAGATTTTTGAATTTGTTCATGAACACTTCTGAAAATCTGTTAGAAGTGGAGAGGTTGAAAAACAGGGTCCCGCGACCCATAACAATGGCTCCTCACACAGCCCAGAGTAGGTCACGACCCTACGTTTGGAAAACACTGGGCTAGAAGAGTGTCATTGTTTGACCTTTTCCACCAGTGTTAATGTTTTACCACCTCGGTCACTCCTTTACCGTAAAGTCCTTTAACAGATTAGTCGGACAAATGGAACAAAACAACAAACATTGCTCAACCTACAAAGTAGATTCCTGGCTCTGGACACACACACACACACACACACACACACACACACACACACACACCGGCCCTCTCCATTGCAGGAAATGATCAGTAAGGAAATGTGTCTGTTTCTGTGTGCTAGGCTTGCCCGTGGCGTGCATGAGTATGCACGGCACGCCACTTCGGATATTTAGTGCGTGTTGTTGTGCCTGCACATACAGTAAGTTAACACACAACCTACAGTATGTCCAGTAATATGCGCTTATTTCACAATGTACTTCCCTTCGTAAACATAAGAACCCCAGAGTGTGTTTGTTCAGCGATTGAGTGCAATGTAAACAACCTGTGGTTTTCCCTTGATCGTCACCACTGATTTCTTTGCCTTAGCGGTGTGTTATAAAGGTCCTACCAAGCATTTGGCTGTGGCTTGGCTGTGTTGGAGCTGTCTCCTTACAATAAGCAGAGCTGCTGTCTTGTCCAAGGTCAAAAAGGTCACCCCATGCTACCCCGGCCTTTCTCTGTGTAGCCAAAAGGTGAACTTGGGCCACATGTCTTGGGGGGAGGGTTTGTTTTCCTGGAAAAGACATGACTCCTGGCTCTAGTCTGGACACACACACACACACGCACGCATTCTCTCTGTTTATTGTGAATAACCTCCACAAAGCCATTGACTTAACCTTAACGTAAATCCTCTTATCTTTACTTTAGTGAAGTAGAAGTTGACTGTAATTGCTCCGCTCCATTTCACCCCTCTACACCGAATCTCTCATGACTTGTGAACTTGTAGAGCGACCCTGCTACGGTCAAAATGGCGACTAATCTGATATTAAACTTCCATTCTATCATTGTATTGTATTGTATTGTGAGGACACCATCTGACAAAACACTTCCCAGCTGGGTCGGAGTGTCAAGAGCTCGTTCTCAAAAGTGCTGGAAAGTTACTGCCAGCCTACGGTTTATAGACTCGGCAAAATGCACCGTTTTACGCAGACTCTGCAATTTTCCAGTTCAACAGAGCGAACTTGTGACACACACAACCTGTTGGGAAGAAGGGTTAGTCAGATGTTCGCGTTCTTCCCACAACAGAACAGTAGGATTCCCATTGAATACCAGCAATGCTGTCCTCATAATCATTAATAATGAATGAATGAATTGCATTTTTATAGTGCTTTTCCAAGTGCTCAAAGCGCCTTACAATGGTTCATTCATTCATACCAAACTATGGATGAGTATTCCAGTCTGATATCTTTGAGTACCCTTCTAAAAAAGTAGAATTATTTAGTTCATTTTACTCATACAATTGAGTTGATTTAGGTTGTGTGAGAATGTAAACAGAATTGTAAACATACATGCACACAATGTGTGTTTGTGCATTACAATTCTGTTTACATTCTTCGTGAATAAAAGTGATAAATTGGAAATACATACTGTACGATGGAAGGCCCACCCCTACAGTACAGTAGGTCGCGACCAGGCCTTTTGTCCTCTGAGATGAGTAAAGGCTGCCGGGAATGAGCTGGCCATGAATGACCCAACTCTGCACTAGTAGGCCATTTATGGCCTATACTAGTGTGCAACAAGCAAGTAGGCACTCGACAGAGTGCATTTCTAGTTTACCCTGTCATTTATTGACTAGGGTTCATGCAATTTACTCTGATCTCGTGCTTGGAAGCTGCTCTGCATACGTAAGAGCCTCGTCTTCTTATTAACCACTTAAACCCTATACACTGTACTTTGTTGTACGAAGTAAGTATGTACTGTAGAAAAACAAAAGAGCCCAATGTACAAGCTCACGACACTGTGAGCTTGTAGATCTGCTATTTTAGCGCAACGTTTTTGCTCAATGTTCGCCTATTACAACATTCCCTGATATGCCTACATTTTAATGTGGTGTGTGTGTGTGTGTGTGTGTGTGTGTGTGTGCGCGCGCGTGTGTGTGCGTGCGTGCGTGTTGCATGTGTCATTCCACAGACCAAGTGCTGGAGAAGGCCATGCATAAGTGTGTCCTTAAACCTCTGAAGAGTGTGGTGGAAGTGGCCTTGCATGACTTCCAGGTGAGAATTGGAGATATGATAATAAGCATGATTATTCCTTGCAGTGTGTTTCCTTTCCTTGCTACAGTACCTTGGCAGATAGCCACACATCGTGTCAACAACTTTGACACCTCCAGCGACCATGGAGCTGTCACATGTACTATGCAAGTATGCAGTGACCATAGAGCTGTCACATGTACTATGCAAGTATGCAGTGACCATAGAGCTGTCACATGTACTATGCAGTGACCATAGAGCTGTCACATGTACTATGCAGTGACCATAGAGCTGTCACATGTACTATGCAGTGACAATAGAGCTGTCACATGTACTATGCAGTGACCATAGAGCTGTCACATGTACTATGCAGTGACCATAGAGCTGTCACATGTACTATGCAGTGACCATAGAGCTGTCACATGTACTATGCAGTGCTTCCAAAACACTGGTCCAGGTGTGACTTGGGACCTTGGGATTTGGGGACAACCACACATCATTATCGCAATATATAGAACTATACAACTATACAAAGTACAAACTTAGTCAGTATATTTAAACCACTTTCAATCTGGCGTCCCTGTGCTGTGCTGTGCATGCCTTTACAGGTGAAAAGAATATATTCTTTTTACTTGTGAAAATGGCCAATCTGGACTGAGTCTCTTTCCAGCTTGAGTCTCTTTCCGCTATATGTGCAGGTGTGCCTAGAGATTCTCACTTTCACATTGGTGGATTTGGGACATACGGAGAGTTTGAAAACCACTGCAAAAAGGTGACTCACTTGGGTCTTTCCTGTGTTCTCCAGGTGAGCAGTGGCGCTTGGCAGCAGCTGAAGGAGAACCTGGCCCTGGCTAAGGCCAAGAGACCCCAAGACCTGGGGGTGGACGGGGCCGTGCCCCCCGACGCCGTGGCCATCGAGAAGATCCGACACAAGTTCGTCAACATGAGGAAGTTGTACTCTCCCGAGAAGAAGGTGTCCCTGCTGCTGAGAGTGTGTAAACTCATCTATACAATCATGCAGGATAACTCAGGTATGCCCGTGTTCAAAGGAAGCGCTAGAGAAGTGTGGTAAAAAAAAAAGACAACGTTTCGATGTCACTATGACATCTTCGTCAGGTCAGACATAAAGACAACGTTTCGATGTCACTATAACATCTTCGTCAGGTCAGACATGTTTGTTTTGTGGTAGAAAAAATAGAATCATGTGGTTTGGATGGAAACGACGTGGCTCTATAACGTCATGTGACAAGCCTGTGTCATCTATACTGTCCGATATCTATGACATGTCTATGATTTACGGTTTTAGCCGGATAAGAGACTATTGAGGCTTGGCTAAGTATTAGGCATTTATACAGTAGATTAGGGCTTGTGATTAGGGTTCAAGTTATGCTTGAGTTATACGTACGTTCTATGTTTAGGAAAAATATCCAATCTTCAAGCTCACAATGCGCAGTGCACAAAAGGCTTTGGGTTACGGTTAAAAATGGCACACACAAAAAAAGATAATAATCGCATTCTCAAATTGCCATCCTAAAAGTTTGATGTGCATACGTTTGTGTGTGTGTGTGTGTGCGTGCATGTTTGCATGTCTGTTTGTCTGTCTGTCTGTCTGTCTGTCTGTCTGAACAATGTAGCTATCACACCCATCCTCCTCCTTACCTTGTCCGTTTCCTTGCACCGTAGGGAGGATGTACGGGGCCGATGACTTCCTGCCCATGTTGACCTACGTGGTGGCCCAGTGCGACATGCCTCAGCTGGACTCGGACATCCAGTACATGATGGAGCTATTGGACCCCTCTCTGCTGCACGGGGAAGGTGAGCTATTGGACCCCTCTCTGCTGCACGGGGAAGGAAGGTGAGCTATTGGACCCCTCTCTGCTGCACGGGGAAGGTGGGCTATTGGACCCCTCTCTGCTGCACGGGGAAGGTGAGCTATTGGACCCCTCTCTGCTGCACGGGGAAGGTGGGCTATTGGACCCCTCTCTGCTGCACGGGGAAGGTGGGCTATTGGACCCCTCTCTGCTGCACGGGGAAGGTGGGCTATTGGACCCCTCTCTGCTGCACGGGGAAGGTGGGCTATTGGACCCCTCTCTGCTGCACGGGGAAGGTGGGCTATTGGACCCCTCTCTGCTGCACGGGGAAGGTGGGCTATTGGACCCCTCTCTGCTGCACGGGGAAGGTGAGCTATTGGACCCCTCTCTGCTGCACGGGGAAGGTGGGCTATTGGACCCCTCTCTGCTGCACGGGGAAGGTGGGCTATTGGACCCCTCTCTGCTGCACGGGGAAGGTGAGCTATTGGACCCCTCTCTGCTGCACGGGGAAGGTGAGCTATTGGACCCCTCTCTGCTGCACGGGGAAGGTGAGCTATTGGACCCCTCTCTGCTGCACGGGGAAGGTGAGCTATTGGACCCCTCTCTGCTGCACGGGGAAGGTGAGCTATTGGACCCCTCTCTGCTGCACGGGGAAGGTGGGCTATTGGACCCCTCTCTGCTGCACGGGGAAGGTGGGCTATTGGACCCCTCTCTGCTGCACGGGGAAGGTGAGCTATTGGACCCCTCTCTGCTGCACGGGGAAGGTGGGCTATTGGACCCCTCTCTGCTGCACGGGGAAGGTGGGCTATTGGACCCCTCTCTGCTGCACGGGGAAGGTGGTCTATTGGACCCCTCTCTGCTGCACGGGGAAGGTGGGCTATTGGACCGCTCTCTGCTGCACGGGGAAGGTGGGCTATTGGACCCCTCTCTGCTGCACGGGGAAGGTGGGCTATTGGACCCCTCTCTGCTGCACGGGGAAGGTGAGCTATTGGACCCCTCTCTGCTGCACGGGGAAGGTGAGCTATTGGACCCCTCTCTGCTGCATGGGGAAGGTGGGCTATTGGACCCCTCTCTGCTGCACGGGGAAGGTGGGCTATTGGACCCCTCTCTGCTGCACGGGGAAGGTGGGCTATTGGACCCCTCTCTGCTGCACGGGGAAGGTGAGCTATTGGACCCCTCTCTGCTGCACGGGGAAGGTGGGCTATTGGACCCCTCTCTGCTGCACGGGGAAGGTGGGCTATTGGACCCCTCTCTGCTGCACGGGGAAGGTGGGCTATTGGACCCCTCTCTGCTGCACGGGGAAGGTGGGCTCCGTTCACTCCTGCTTCTTTAGGCCAGGGGTTGGCTCCAAGGTTATAATAGTTTAGTTTTTTTTCATTATAGTTTAGTTTTCAGTTAGTTTTGACAATTTCTTTCTAATTCAGTTAGTTTTTAGAGCGGGTTTGCTAGTTTTTATTTAGTTTTTATTTTGGTGAAAATGCTTAGTTTTAGTTTAATTATAGTTTAGTTTTAGTTTTTTTCGTACTTTGGTTTAGGGTTAGCGTGGCTACATGCTGCCGTACGGTGCTGAAAAACTAAGGGTATTTTGTCTATAATAACTATTATAACCTTGGTTGGGTCCCAAACTTTTTCATGTCAAGGACCCCCCCAAATCAACACCAATTAGCCCTCCGACCCACATTTGAAAACATATGTCAAGGACCCCCATAAGAGAAGAAGATATTGTTGTTGATTTATCATGTCACTTGATGTCGCGACATGAGGCATTATGATCTAGTAGATCGACTATCTAGATCACCATTGTGCGACAAAGTGGAAGTTGGAAGTGGAAGTTACTCATGTTTATGTTGTTAACTTGTTACATCATTACGACAGCCACCAGTACAGATGATGATGTCTGATTGGACACACCCGATCACTTGCAAATAAGAGTGTAGACGGTCAGCCCTAAATTGAATATGTCTGCAGTCTGAACAAGACCTTAGACACCCAAGAATTGTAGTTTTAAAAAGAAAAATCGTTTTCAACCTGTCTTCATATAATTGTTCCTCACTAATGTTCATGCTACCACCATTTCTGTGTCTCATAGGAGGGCTGTGGGCAGTTCAGAAACCTGTCGTCATCACAGAAAAGGGACATCATTGTTAGGCAGATTTATTTTCCCATTTTTGCATTGCAACTTTTCAGGAACATAAAGCCTGCGGTTTCTATTAGCTTGGATGTGCTGTTGATAGTTTACTGTTTTGCAGGAAGTATTTTAGTGTTGTTCCACCAGAAGGCAGCCATTTACATTTGAATAGCTGTGTTCGTATCAGTGAGAAAAGGAAATAGCGCCCCCCTCCAGTAGCTGATGGCATTGTTGACTTATTGCAAGAATGCAGGTAAATAACTCTACATCCTGTGTTAATGTGAGATGGACAATGTTATCAGCCAGTATCACTGAGGTGCTAGGCAACCAGAACACTGTGTGAAACCAGTGGGCTTTTTGCCTCATAGATTCTGGCAGGAATTTGTCATTTCCCTTTGATCATGCCAGCCAATGAATGTAGTTGATTAGACATGACAGCTTGAACAAAGTTGGGCTTTGGGAGGAAACCTCCCATGTTGACGTTGGTAGGAAGTTCCAGTGGAAAGGTTGATTTGAATGAATTGTAATGGGTTCAGATGTGACCGTTCCCAACCACACCGCTATTATCCCATTCTGACCTGAGATCAGATTCATACGAGGTTTCCACTGGACACACACTGGTCTGATGAACCCATTCTGACCTGAGATCAGATTCTAAAAATGTCAGTCGTTCTTCGAATTTTTCAAAAATAGCAGACCTACAAGCTCGTATCGCGCCACTCGGTGGCGCGATATGAGCTTGTAGATCTGCTATTTTTCAATAGGTAAAGCATAACATGATGCTAACACCAAAATGGGTGCCCGGTCAGAATGGGTTAATTATGGTGCTTTATAAGATCCAACTAGTTCCTTTCACGTGCGTGCGTGCGTACGTACGTGCGTGCGTGTGTTAGCCGATCTACAAGATTAGAGAGCCTTTTTTTGCCAGGTTGAAAAAGTTTCACACATTGGTTCTCAGACCCCCAGGGGTTCCAAATGGACCCTCGCAGAGTCTGTAACTCTTGAGTGTAAATGGCAGAAGAACTGGTTCCATCTGTACACCCCAAGAGTTAAATGAACACTGAGGACTTTACAGTGTGTATAGAGCGGGGTCGCAGAGATAAAACATGGAGAATGACTGGGTTAATACATCCACCCTCGTCCATTCTCATACCCCGTTTCTCCTCGGAACCCTCTCCCTCAGGGGGCTACTACCTGACCAGCGCCTACGGAGCCATGGCCCTCATCAAGAACTTCCAGGAGGAGCAGGCGGCCCGCGTGCTGAGCTCGGAGGCCAGGAACACCCTGCACCAGTGGCACCGACGGCGCACCACCCAGCGCATGGCGCCCTCTGTTGATGACTTCCAGGTATCAAGCCATACCTGAATCCACCTTGAGCCCAGGCAGTGAGTCTAAGTTGTCACGCCCACAACTCCAAATTTAACCTTTTTGGCATCAGAAGAGTGCATGGAAACTGCTACCTTTATTGAACATTAACATCTTAAAAGGCACTCTGTAACAATTTTGGCATCAGTGTGGAGTTAGGAATGAATTCCTGCCAGGGAACAAAAGGGGTTTGCTGATTGCAATAAGCGACATTTAGGTTTGATATTACTATACTGTATGTATTAACAACATTGTTGTCTTGTCTTCTATCTCATCTAACTTAACCTGTCTTGTAGTTTTGTGTGCAAATTGTGTTTTTGCATGTGTGTGAAACATCACAAGCTTTCATAATGTGCTTCCTTATGGTGCTTTTCCACTGGAGTCAGACCGTTACATATGACTGAGTTTGGCCGATATGTCTGCCATTATTTCAGCAGCAATATTATTCAGCTGATGTGTCCCAATTTTGGACGTCATTACATTTCCAGAAATGTCATGCTCATGGTACAAGCTCATAACACGTCGCATTGTGATGCATTGTGAACTTGTAGATAAGCAATTTTCTGTTGAAATATTGGTCAAATTATCAGTGATGGCTTGTCTAGCACTTGGCATCGGCATCGGAACCACAAATGTGGCATCGGTCGGGCTCCATTTTCCATTGCATGGTGCCGGCTCGATTCTACTCGCTTTACTGTACGTTTTACACTGCAGATTTGGATTCCATAAAAGCCAGCATGTCTTCTACTACGGAAGTAGCCTGGGCACCATTTCATTTAGGGTATATGATCCTGTCGGGAGCGGATGATCTCGTTACGTCATGTTGTACTATTGTTTTGTAGTCGACAGGCAGGAACAACAGGCGACAACTTCCTTTTCCCTCAAACCGATTTTTCTCAATAAAAGCACTAGCCCCTCCTATGTCCAGCTTTGAGGGTTTGTAGCTGTTTGTCATAGCAACGTCCAACCCTCTGCTTAGGAGGGTTGGATGTTTGTCTCTGCCCAATCCCTTGGAACCTCAGCGGAGGTGATACAAAAAGAAAACCTAACCAGGTACCACTTTTGCCCAATGGAAAACAATAAAAGCAAATGGAATTGAGTTGAGCAGTGGAAAAGCACCATTACATTCCATAGTTTGGTGTTGTGTTGCCCCTGTTACAACGTCTCATATTCCAATAGCTGGAATTTGTCATTTCATTATTTTTAAGGCTTTTGTGCATCTGCTTTTGTCTGGCTATAGTTTCTGACTTGCATAATACATTATTTTGGTTTCATTCTTTTGTCTTCTTTGTGGAGGTTTTGGCCAGCATTTGTTCTGTTTGTGACATTTGTGAAAACGGCTTTGCTATACTAAACTAAACCTATGAACTAAGAGCATTTGTCCTTTAATTTAAGCATATTTGCACATATTTGTTCCCAATAGAACTATCTACGCGTCGCCTTACAAGAAGTGGACACAGGCTGCACAGCCAAAACCCTGATTGTTCAACCATATTCTACCACAGAAGAAATCTGCTCAGTCTGTGCCTTCAAATTCAAGGTTGCTGACCCTGAGAATTACGCACTATTCCTGCTTACTGAGGACACGAGTCAGCAGTTAGCTCCAGACACGTATCCTCAGCGAATCAAAGCTGAGGTTCACAGCCGCCCACATGCACACACCTTCCATTTTGTCTACCGGAGAAAAGTGGCTAACCTTAATGTGTGTATACCTGACAATCTGCTAAATGGAAACTGTACTTCAACATGAACAGAGGGGAGGGGGGGGGGGAGGATAACATTGCATTGTGCTGTACTGTTAAACTGTACTGTACTTGACGTGTGACAGGGGGTACGTTTCGTGATATGTGGTTGGATAATCAAATCCAGCCAAAGTGTTAGATATGGTTTCCAAACTGGCCAAAGTCTGAAATATGAAACGAGAGAAGAAATACTATACTTGTTTATTAGCACCCTTACAGAACATTGCTAAGTGGTCTGTATGTACAGTGCATTCTGAAAGTGTAATGGCTGATGGGGTTCAGGTTTCTGGGCATTATATTGTGGCTTCCCTTCTCATTTTTCATACTTTGGATGTTTAGCTAATGTTTGTACATCACCATACTTTTACAAACATGACGTGGAAGAAAAGATGGACAATGACATGTTGACGTAAATATAAAATATATCTTTAATGGGCATTGATTCTGTGGAATTTGCAAGTGGATAAAGAATCATGTAGGATTCTATTCTATTCTATATTTGACAGTGACAGTAAGTAGTAGTGAGACAGGAATGGCAGGAGACGAGAGATAGTAATGCAAGGTCCCCGTGTCTTTATATGGTACACACACTCTACCAGCAAATACTGTAGGTTCTGTCTCATGTTTTAAGAAGCACCATGTGGAAAGAGATGTTCTGTTTTCCCACTCAAACACATCCAAATTTGGCCTGTGTTTGGTCCAGAGTAGACTTAAGTGAAATAGTGTTTCTGATTTAAATAATTCTATAAGTGTTTGTTTTGTATCTTTTATAGAAGTAATAATAACAAACGCATCTTCGTGTCAAACACACCCATTGATAAAGGGTTGTTGAGTGAGGTGTCAGTTCACAGAACATACACTATATTGACTTTTAAACACTTTGCTGTCATTGTCTGTGTTGTCTGTGTAGTCCTGTGTCAAAGCCCTGCCATCTGGAGCATGTCGTTTTGATGTCATGCAATAACGGCTCAGAAAACTAAAAGATTCGTACCCATTCTCAACATGGCACTTTGTCGTCTAAACCTACAATGCCAGAACAGACTTGGCTCTCAAGCAGTCGTCAAGACCATTGCCCCCTACAGTTGTAGTGGGGAGAATGACTGCCATGCAGACAAGCTGTTGATTTCAGTTTCCTCCATGGGTGATAAAGAGTGCGTTGATGGACTTAGCGCTGTAGATGATACAGAGACCGTTGATGAACTCAGCTCCATGTATTGAATATTAATCCTGCCCATAAAGACATGAGGTAAAGTGGAGTATACCTCCAAGAGGCCCGTATGCAGTATTTTAACCCATAAAGACATGAGGTAAAGTGGTGTATACCTCCAAGAGGCCCGTATGCAGTATTTTAACCCATAAAGACATGAGGTAAAGTGGAGTATACCTCCAAGAGGCCCGTATGCAGTATTTTTTGGCCATCTGGTGTGCTGAATAATTTGTATTCAGCTTGTTTGACATACTGCCCTCACAGTAGAGATAAATGTTATCGGACCGTTGCATTGTATGTAACTAACTGCCTTAACTGCTGATATTAAAGTCAAGTGCCTTGTCAAGGAAGTGAGCTTTCTATAGAACATTGGCTAGCAGCTTCCTTTATATATATTTTTTTCTTTTTGTGTTTTTTTTTAATCAAAATTCCCCCCATGAAATACTTGGCAAAGCATATATTTAATAATCTGTTATATCATATGATGTTGAGCTATTGTAGTAGGTGCAGGATGAATTGCTCAGTTTATTATTTTTATTTGTTTTGTTTTTACAATTGCTGGTCAATTGTAGCTCTTACTATTATGCAGAAATATTTATATATTCAAATGTGTTTGTTTTTTTTATTATTCAAATGGTAAAAGTGACACATATTTGACTGTATCCTGAAATTATGTTTCTGTGATTGGATTTGATTGTCACTCATATCATGTCCCAAAAATATTTGAAAAAACGGTTTCTACTGTCTAATATAGAGAGCACCGGGTTAACAGTGACAAATGTAACATTAAATAATCTACAAATGAATGTGCCCAAGAATGTTAGTGTCTAACTCTGATAGGCTATGATGTCATACAGGGGGATCGTTTTGGATATAGTCCACCTGTATTTCAATTTCCCAAAAAGTGAACAAAACTTCTCACTTTTTCCCATCAGCTCTTTTAGCCCATTCTTGACGAATAGCCAAGATAGCCGATCGACAAGCTTACTGTAACAACTTGTCGCATTTGAGCGCATTGTTTGCTTGTAGATCGGCTATTTATTTTAAATTACCGACAATGTCTGTCTACAATGACATACCCAAAATGGGGACACCAGATACTGTGTGTTGTAGCTTATCATTAGTAGATGCCGTGTAGCCTTTGTTATGGTGCACCTAACTTGGCAGCACTTAAAGGTGGAGTAAGTGATTTCACTCAAAAAACCTTAGGTTTCGTTTTTGGCTGTGGGACCTAAGCCTTCGTCCAATCAGGATAGAGAGTCAAAAACGAAACTTAAGGTTTTTTGACCCCCAGGGGTTAACTGGGGACAGGGAGGAACTCCTTATATGGTCAGCACACTCTATAGTAGAGAGGATTATCACAACAAAACAAAAGAATAAGTGATATTTGAATTAAGTGAAATCACTTACTCTACCTTTAATTGTCGAACAAAGCATAAATAACGTCTTCATATCACCAGGAGTGCCTGATTAAAATAATGGCTGACTTGAATTGTGATTGAATATCAAGTTGAAACTAGTAGATACTGTAGTGTTAACTTCTGTCAGTGTGGACAGTATATGGTGTCAGTTTGTAACCGCAGAACAATAAAAACCAAAACTCATATTTTGGAGAAGTCTTGTCCTGCCTTTTTATTTATTTATTTTAATCACACTGATAAAGACAGTATCTTGTTTTAGCTAAACAATATCCATGACACAAACATATGTTCTTATCCTGTAAGCATAACAAAAGGTTAATCTAACATTATACTTATCAGATATTGTATAGAATAACAAAAACATACACTGATATTGTGACAGAACCTTTTTCATGAATGCCCTACATTGTCAAACTAAATTAGTTACTTAGTTATTGCGTTTAACTAACTGTCAAACTAAAGTGTCACACAAAGTAGCAAAAGGTAGCTGATGCAATGCATTTGTTTTAGTGATGCACTGAATATTCGTCGGCAGAAAATATTCGGCAGAAAATGGCTAAAAAAGCCTTTTCTGTCTTTTTGGTTTCGGCCCCAATAGGCAGAACAAATATATACGGTATATATACTAATAATGTAGGTTATGTGCGTGACATCATCATACCCAGAAGTTATGCAGGAACGCCTTACTGAGTGGCAAAAACTACTTTCTGGCCTTGACAGCCCATACATCCAAACAGACAAGTCCTATCCGATTCTATTAAATGATGTTAAACGACACTAAACTAACTTTGCCACTCGATTTGACACTCACTTTATGCATGCACATACCCTCTATTGTTTCCTGTTTTCAATTTTTTGAAGGTCGTGAAGTTGATCTATGTCTTTGTCCTAATTAGATTGCACTTTCTACTCTCAACCATTTTTTATGAGACCCATACATGATTTAATAAATGTTTTAATGGATAATTGTGTGTGCAAAGCAGGATTATTTCTGAATTAATTATTTGTCAACAGTATGTCTTAACTTTACACTTTTGCATTCTGTGGTTTTATAAACCACTGAAAGCAAAAGGTCACAAACTCCACTCGCACAGTAAAATGTTGTGTAATTCTGAGAGTTAAATTAACAGTCTTTCGAGTATATTCAGTATATTAGTATCACAACGCAAGGCTACATACACACATACCTATACATACATGTACATACCTTAGTTACGTGACGTCATCAAGAATGGTGGTCCCTTATTGCCCGGTGGACAACACACACATGCATACATACTTATCAGTCGGTGGACAACACAGACATACATACCCAGCCGATCGCAGTACTTGCGCGCTCTGCTTGCGTAAGTAATAATTCAGTCACCAAACAAATATAGGACCCAAAACCAAAAGCAAAGGCAGATATAAAGTTCAACTCACTTTATTGAGTATAGTAACCTAGTCTCTACTCTATAATTCTCTGATGAATTGAATAAAAGACCCCAATGGAAACAAGCCATAGGTTTTCTTGGGTTTTAAATCCTCTTATAGCAGACCCTGTATCAATTGAACTGTACTTTCCTTAACCTGACTCTGCCAGGGGTGGTATGGATTCACAGCAGCATCTGTGAAACAAATGTGATTGTAATGTGAAGCAAGCACGCAAGCGTGTCTGCCATCTGGCGGACAGTGCACCAAAGCGCCCCTGTTGAAGGGCCTATATAGAGGTTTAATGTTTGTCTTTAGTTCAATGTTTGTTTAATAAACGCCATTGACAATGAAGGGAAAACCTACGTCCTTTTGTAACTCATTACGTCACATTGTCTCTTAATTGTTAATGGCATTTAATGTTTTTGTTGGCACCGTCATAGACTGTAAACTAAAGGTTGCAAATTGCAATGTGGCCGTGCAGATTCCACAGTAGAGTAAACGACTCTGCCGTCTGCCCAGGTGGGGGCAGTATACGTATTTGTTATTGCAAAGTCTGTCACGCAGACTCACGAATGAGGAACCTGACCACAAGGGGCGCTCGTAAACCCGTTTTCTTTCCCATTCCCCAAGCATTCTCGCAGCCTCGCACTGAATGAGAAGAGCAGCCGGGCGACTCCCCGTCATTTGCCTTTTGAACGGATCGTTCACGGAAGTGACCGGATCGGTTTCGTTCACCAAAAATAACTAGTTATTTTGATTCGTTCGTTCATGACCGACTCATCTCTAATAGGCTATTCATTAGCTATCCAGCCTTTACCACTGTACTGTGTGCCTTGTTGTTGTACCTCGTTTCTTTGATTAATTTAAGCAACATAAAGAAAGAAGGTTGTCATGACGTCAGCGTGCGCAAAGTTTGGACCCACCCGTCATTACAACATACTGTCTGGTAACTATATACTGCCCTTGCAACACGTGCAGCTATACAGCTAGTTAACAGTTTGCGAGATGCGTACCCGTTTTTACTATGCACTTTCGCAGTGATGGTCGGGGGTGGCCTAGTTACAGTTAGATGAGTCGTGAAAACTCCTAGCCTGGCTAAGCCAGACTCAAATCAACGGCTGATTCGGTCTGGCTTATTAGCCAGGCTAGAAAACTCCTGCATCTGATCATCCATTTATTATATTAGATTAGACTAGACAATTTTTATGATTTTATCCAGAATTAAAACATTCTCTGAGGTAAATGAGTTTGGTATGCTACTACTGGTTTAGCTCTGGTCCATAGCCCCTCTCACCCGAAAGTTAGTAGTAAAAACGGGGATCGAGTGGCAAAGTGAGTGACAAAGTTAATTTAATGTTGTTTAAAGTAATTTAATTCAATCAAATAAGGACTTGTTTGGATGTATGGGCTGTCGAGGCCAGAAAGTCGTTTTATGTCACTCAGTCAATAGTGTCTGCATAACTTCCGGGTATGCTGATGTCACACGCATACCCTCCAGACAAGGCTTAACTTTTCTTCTATTTACTGAAGTCTCTGCAGGCAAATTTGTAAAACTGAAACGGTACAGAAATAAACATGCAATGAATTAGTATGCAGGTAAATATACACTGAAGTGTGAGTAATAGTATACATGGTATTTTCAATTGAACTTGTTGAGTGTGTGTGTGCTTACATTTTGCTATGTATTCCTTCGCGACACTTGTAGCTTCGCGACAGAAATGTCTGGCTCGCTCGCGACACTGTCGTAATTCGATAAAAATCGCCTTGAGTTATTAGCATTGTTAGCATCTAGGCTGTACGTACGAAGCTTACAAAATACAGTGAGGAATGTGCACTATTGTGCAGGTAAGATGCGTGTAGTGTATTGGCTGGTCATGAATTAATACCAGCTCATTGTTAATTAGTGGACATATGTATTAAATTAGTCAATAGCTTAACTATGACAAAGGAACAACTACATTACATACGTGCACGTTCCAACCCTCCACTTCCTGATACTGTCAGCGTGACAGTTAAACAGGTTGTAGGTTGTAGGTTGTAGTATTTAAACATTCACATTAGGCTGTAAATTAAACATTATAGCGTGTGTATTGTATTTGTTGAGATGGAACTGTTCTGAATCTGAAGTTCTGAACCTAATCCATCTCATAGTTATTGAACGACAAAATAAACACTCACATACATGTTGGTTTCGAGGATAAAATAATAAAGACTATAAAGTCCAGGACTTATTTCCACTGTGTTCCCCATAGTCTTTTTTTAATATATATATATATATATTTATAATATATTATTTTACAATAAATAATATGGTACAGAGAATTCAGGTATTAAATTGACCAGCACAAACACCACAGAAACAGAAAAAAACGTGGCAAATAAAGTCAGGCCTGGGCCGTGGCTTAGCGGTCCAGGCATGTTGGCCGGTAGTCCAAGTCTGGCTGTGTGCCGCGGGTTCGACTCCCGATCCCGACGGCCTTTACTGCATGTCACACCCCCCCCCCCCCCCATCTCTCCCCATTTCCTGTCAGCTTACTGTCTGTCCCTCTCAAGGTTCGGTTTTACAAAGTAAAACGGTGCTGTGCCGTTTTCAAATAGAGCTTTGTGGTTAATCAGATGAATTGAGTGATTGTAAAAAAAATATTTAAATTGTATTGTATATATTATTCCTTGATGTATAAACGATACAAATACATTCTGTGTCCTTGATTATGCATTTAATCAAAATGTGATCGATATAATCATGGCTAAGAAAATAATGCAGTCGGCAGCCCTGGTAATGGTATAAGCTACTGGATTAACACATTTTGGGCGGGAACCCCTTTTGGTGTTAGCATTATGTCATGCTTTAGCTATTGAAAAACAGCAGATCTACGGTCTGCTATTTTTGAAAAACAAAGAACGACTGACAGAAACATAACTTTTTCAGAAAACTGTCAGGATGTAGAAGACATTTTTAGAATCTGATCTCAGGTCAAAATGGGTTAATGATATTGCACATCTCGTTAATTTTCTTTAATCTGAATTATTTTGTGTAATTTCTCTTTGTATCAGGGAAGGCAGTCATGATGGGCTTCCAAGATGTGCTCAAGATCTCCTTGAAGAAGAAATGTGAGGCTCTGACTGGGGACAAGTCCCTGCAGTTTCCCATCAGACTTTGCAGCAAGGGGCAGCATCCCAATGACGTTCTTGGTAGTAGCGTGCATGATCTGAGCCAGCATGAGTTCAGATTCATCGATAAGTCACCGCTTCATCTCTGGATAGTCAACAAGACCATCTCACTTTCGCAAGTCGTGTGTTGTGATTGCAAAGGATGCAACAGCAGAAGAAGAACATTCCTCTCTTTGGGAATTTCTGGAATTGGAAAATCCTTAGCAGTCCAGAGTGTCGCACTTGATTGGGTCGAGTGTAAGGATTACCAGTACATCGACCTCTTGTTCGTTCTTTCGTTCTGGGAGTTGAATTTGCTGGAAAGTAGAGAACTAAGCTTTGTTGAACTCCTCTACACGTTCTACCCAGACCTGAGAGGGCTTGAACTTTCCAGCTTGAAAGGACCCAGAGTCTGGTTCATTCTTGACGGGCTGGACGAGTGCCGGCTCCCGCTAAACTTCAGCAGCAATCCAGTTGTGACAGATGTTCGAGGAGACACCACGGTCGATCGTCTCCTGACCAATCTCATCAGGGGGGATCTAGTTCCCGATTGCCATATATGGATAACTACCCGACCATCGGCAGCAAAGCGCATCCCTTCTGAACACGTGCTTAAGGTGACCGAGTTGCAAGGATTCAGTAATGAGCAGAAGGAGCAGTTCTTCAGATCTACCATGTGTAATACGGAGATAGCCGACAGGGCCTTTGACCATGTGAAAATGTCAAGGAGCCTTCATTTCCTTTGCCAGATCCCACAGGTGTGCCTCAACATTGCGTATGTTTTGAAGGAACATGTAAAGCAATCGGATTGCGAGTTTGAGATCACGCCGTTGAATCTGACCCAGATCCTCACTAAACTGGTCAAGGCTCAAGTGAAGAATGACGAGAGAATACTTCGAAAATTGGAGAAGCTCGCACTAAATCGATTTGGCAAGGACAATATAATGTACGCAGAAGACCTTAAAGAAAGTGGCATAAGTGTCGAGGAAGCAACGAGGTTCTGCAAACGTTGCCCGCTTCTGTTGAAAGAAGAGAGAGGGATCGAAGCCATGAAAGTCTACCGCTTTGGACACCGTGTCATCCACGAGTACCTCGCTGCATCAGAGACCTTGGACAGGTTGCCCTCGGAAAACCTATTCCAGGCCTGCCGAGCCATGGTGGATGAGGCCGTGAAGAGCACTGATGGACAACGAGATTTGTTGTATCGCTTCATTTTTGGCCTCCTGAAGGAGCGTGGTCTAATGATGCCCACAGATACACCCGTGCACCACACCGAATTGAAGATCCTGGAGATCATTTTGACGGATAATGCCGTGAGCCTGATCCACTGTCTCAACGAGTTTGACCCCCAAATTCTTAAGACGGATGTCAAGTCCTATGTCAAATCAGGAGAGCCCCCTTTACCAGGATTTTCATCATTGCACTGGTCATTCCTGCTCCAAAGGACCAACTATATGGAAGGAACGCAAGACGCATTTAGTCTGACTGTGGAAAATAGAAATGATAAGAGCCTCCCCAGACACCTGCCATCTATTTTGAAGTCAAAGAAAGCTGTGTAAGTTAATGTTCAGTTCAAGGTTTTCTCTATTGTCATATCTTGTTAATGTTTACATGTACACATGATGTATACTTAGATGTTCATTAGTAATGTGTGCCTGAGTGAATACAAATGAACTTCTAAAATGGTCTGTTATGTTTGTTCCTTGCAGGTTGCGTTTCTCTAACTTGACCGAGAAGTCTTGTCCAGCCTTGGTGTCTGCCCTCTGCTTCAGAGACTCCCACCTGAGAGAGCTTGACCTGGGGTACAACACCATCGCCGATACCGGAGTGAAGAAACTTCTGGAGGGGCTGAATTCTGATGACTGCAAGCTGAAGAGGCTTCGGCTGCATGGATGTGGAGTGACATCCCATGGGTGTTCATACCTGGCTGTAATCTTGATGTCTTCCCCCAATCTGAGACTGTTGGATCTCAGTGCAAACAACTTGGGAGATGATGGCCTCCAGAGTCTTTCGAAGGGTATCGGATCTCCAGGCTGCCATTTAGAAGTTCTGAGGTAAGTAAGTTCTGGTAGTGGGATATATGGTAGGCTAAATGATGTATTACAGTATTTTCCCCCAAAAATATAATGGCAGTCTAGAAATCTAATTTGTAGTACTAGTAGTAGGAATAATAACAATACAAATTACTAATATAAATATTCTAAAAGAAACAAGAATTGGAGAACCAAAATTAATGTAAAACTAGGAGGAACAAAGTGCACATTACAATTACAATTTAGGCATTTAGCAGAAGCTCTTACTCCAGAGCAACTTAAAAGTAAGAACACACAAAAGTATTTTTTGCTGTTTCAAGTTATGGGGAATGCTCGGATATATGGTGCCGTTTGTAAAGTGATAAGCTTATGTCAAATGCAATTATAGGCTGTCGCAGTGTAACATTGAGGAGAAAGGCTGTGGGTTCCTGGCCACGGCTCTGAAGAAAAAGATCGACCACCATCTGAAATCTCTCGATCTGAGCATCAATGACATCAGAGACGCGGGAGCCATGCAGATCTTCCGGAGCATTGATATATCAAAGCTAAGCACGCTCGAGTGAGTAGCCAAAAGATATGCGTCTGAGTCACAGTGTTCTCATACATACTGCGTGTAATGTGCATTTGTTAAGAGTGTGTCAACGTATCCATTTTCTTTGGCAGGATGTACTGCTGCAAGCTCACAGCATTAAGCTGTGAAAACCTGTTCAAAGATTTGAAGTCAGACCCGCAGAGCTGGAACGCAACTCGGCTGGAACTCAATTTGAGTAACAATGACCTGAAAGACTTGGGTTTCCGTATGATCTGCAGAGGAATGGATTCATGCGCGGTGGAGAAACTGAAGTAAGGTTTCTTTCCATCTTTGATGACTTGCTCTCTTAAAAATACATTTATATATACTATACCAAAGAAGTCACGCCTTCGTCTGAAAATGTATTGTGTGCACAAGCGTGAGGAAATGACATCTTGAAATACCTAATTCACTATTTTAAATATATTGGTATGTATGCATAAATGGTTGGATAATGTTGTTAATAATGATTTGCCATGTTTAATCTTTCAGTGTTTCAAGATGTGGAATCACCGACGTGGGCTGCGTTCATTTGGCGAGGGTTCTGTGTTCAGCAGACAAAGAGAAAGCAGTCGTGCTGAAAGACTTGGACCTCAGCATGAACTACATCAAAGACACCGGAGTCAAAGCAATCGCTGAAGGACTGAAGAAGCCTCATGGACACCTCAAAACGCTGAAGTAAATGCAATTCAATTGATACATTTTTTCCCCCGATGCAGTTGTGAACAATGGCCAAGTAAGATAAGATACATATCCATTGGCCAATCAAATGGTTCACTGCAGCTCAACAGTCAGTGTGAGGGGTGGTCAGGAGATATCTGTGAGCTCTGCGTTTAAAGGCTGGAAGGCCGTTGGGTGTGATGGAGTCTACAACACTACATGCTCTGGTATAGGCTGTTCCACACCTGGACAGCAGTGTAGAGAAAAGTTCTGTCCAATGTCCGTGTTTTGGAGCCTGGGGGGTCGAGAGCATGTTCTGGTGTGGCTGTGCATCGGCGGGTGTTTCGCCGTCTGGTGTAAGGTGGAGGGAGCATGTCCCGGGGGTCCCTAGGGCAGTGGGGGGGGGTGCATTTTGTACAGGACTGTAACGGCGGCATAGTAGATACTGTACATGCAGGCAACAAGACGAGCAGGGAAAAAAACCTGTCTAAAAATAAAGCTCGATGTAGAAGCCATTCAATTGCGCTGCTTTTCAGGCTTAGCGACTCAGCATCCAGGCAGACTTGAGGATGAGCAACACCGTGGTTGAAAAGTGTTGCGATCGAGTAGCTGTTGTACCAAGATCATTTATTTCTTATTTGTTCTGCTTGTTAGTGCTTGTCTTGTTGGCACAGCTGTAGAAAATAAAATGGAGGTTTTGTGCATCACAAGGTATGAATGTTGACAAGGAATTATCAGTATAAAGAATTGTGCACGTATGTGCACAATTTGAGTAATCATTATTTGTCACAGGCCCTGTAACATCCAACATAATGGCACCATTGTTAAACATTTAATAATAAAAAATCAGATGGTGTTTCACTGGTATCACTAAACATAATTGTGATACTCAGTGTTTCTCAAGTTTTTTCTTTCTTTTTTTTGGTACACCCTACACGGTGTCCCATTGTGTGGGGGGTTATTAACCCATTCTGACCTGAGATCAGATTCTAACACACGGAAGAATGTTGGTTCTTTAATGCATTTTGACCTGAGATCAGATTCTAAAAATGTCTTGAAGCCTGATAGTTTAAAAAAATAGCTAAAGCATAACGTAATGCTAACACCAAAACGGGTTCCCGCCCAGAATGGGTTAAAGGCAATAATAACAGAAATGTCCTTTTTCTCCCAGTCTGAGCCACTGCAGCCTTTCCCAGGGCTGTTGTACGGAGCTGGCTTCAGCTTTGGCCCATGGCGACAGTGAGATCACTGAGTTGGACCTCTGCGGCAACGACATTCAAGACAAGGGAATGAAAAGGCTCTGTTCGGGACTCCGAAGTGCTGACTGTCAAATAGACAAGCTGTTGTAAGTATACATGAACATAATGTCTGTCGGATTAAAACCTTGCATGTCCAGTCATGTATTTATTACTTAATCAAATCACAAGCTCTTGTTAAGATTTTCATAGGTTGAATGCTTTGAAAACCCACAGACGGACCGCTTTCACTTTAATTATTATTCATATCAAATATAGCAGATATACAAGCTCACATTGCGTCCATTTTATCTACTTTTCGACAATGTAGGTAATTTATTTACCCCACCAAAGAAATTAAATATGGAGAGACAAGGTTTCAGCAATTCATACATCAGTTGGAAGCCTAGTCCATCTGCTTGAACATCCTGTGGCTTTAAATGGAATTGAATAAGACTGTGGTTCTCAAAGTTGGGTCCGGGGACCTCCAGGGGTCCTTGAGGGAGTTCCAGGGGGTCCTCAGCTAAATGATTGACCCTTATGAGAGTGTACAAATGGAACCAAACCTAAATTAACATTGAAATAAAATATAAATTGGTGACCCAGAGATAGAAATGGCATTAAATGGGAGTCCGTAGCCTAATGCATGTCAAACTGAGAGTTAAATTGGTTGTTTGTTGACATGAAATGGTTTGAGAACCACTGGAATAAGACATAATGACTTGTTCTTGACCACCCTGCAGACTGAGGCGTTGTGGGCTCACCTCGAATAGTGTTCTGTTCCTACTCAACGCCCTGAGGGCAAACCCCACGCACATGTCGGAGCTGCACTTGATGGGCAACGACCTGGACGAGATGGGAGTCTGCGTGATGACCGATCTGTTGGTCAACCCGGTGTTTCAGCTGCACACTCTCGAGTAAGTCTTCCTGTCCATGATACCTGGAGGAAGGTGGAACACTAGGCTGATTTGGTAGTTTGTTTTCAAGTAGAGGTGCACGATATAATCGGTAGCGTATCGGAATTGACCGTAACGGCCATAATGATGGCCAAATCGGATCGGTCTCAAAATAATCCAGATTATTTTCACCGAACATTGTGACCGTTAATGGCTTTGTAATCGAAGAGCAGCCAGTCTGCCTGTCTCTGTCTCTTTAAGAGCGTCAGCTGTAAGTTTGGAGGGGGGCTTATCTACTTTCACCAGCAAAACAAAAATTATAAAGGTAAAAATTCAGCAATGGGTTAAATATAATATAATAATGTAATGGGTATTGGATTCGGTATGGGCCGATATGACCCTGCAAATTCGGATATCGGCCAAAAATGTCAATATCGTGCATCTCTATTTTCCACTCAGGTTAAACATTACATCAGAGTTAAAACACGTCTCACTATTCTGATGATACATTCTGCGATTTTTGACTAGTGTCTTCTACTGTCTTTGAGCTCAGTACAAATGTTGAGTCCATTCTGTAAGCCTCCCTGGCACAGTGTTCCAAAACCAGCTCTTATTTAGTTCAGTCCAGCAACAGATTAACTCATTAATGTACAGACTGTAAAGCGACAAAAAGAAAATCAACCAGGTGCAAAAAAATGACAATGTAAAGTATGCGGGTGCTTCAAATATCAGTGGGACTGGAATACTGTTTTGCATGTTTACAAAGTGAAAACAATTTAACCTCTCTGTTCACCTTACTGGAGTCCATGCACTTTAAGTACACACAAAATACAATACACACACACACAGTACATTTAGAACACAGCTTTGCATTAGGAGAAACATTTGATTACCAAAATGTGTGTGTGTGTGCACTCTTTTTCTTCTGATATTGCAGCATTTCATCGGAGTACCAGCGGGTTGAGGAAGACAACACTAAAGTTTACAATTGACCATTGAAGTCCACTGCATCAAACTTCCACGATGCCTCAAACATTTTCAACTGACCATTGAAGTCCACTGCATCAAACTTCCACGATGCCTCAAACATTTTAGCCTCTGCTTGATGGTGGAATGATCTCTTTGTCAATAGCTATATTATAGGTACATCACTATAATGTATGATTCCATTAATTTATACTTGTTTGACTTTAATTAGAAAACAGGTGTTGTCACATGTAAACAGATGATTGAACTGACGGTAACGGCAAAATATGAGCATTTGAACGATTTTATTTGCATTTGAAAACCTTTTTTTAAATCGGCTCATGGAGTTTTTCTTTTAACAAATCCTTTTAGTGTTTTGTGTACTCAAATGATAGTGTTCATTTTTTTTGTTGATTTTGGCTTATTGCATCAAGAAGTGCCTTTGCTGGGGGTGGGGCGACAGTTGGCATGTAAAATGTATCCCTTAAATGAATACATAAAAACAACAATCCAAAGATTGGAGAGGATAGAGTAGACCAATAAAATAACTATTTATCGGGTACATATCCACAATATTGTTTGCGCTGTGCATTGCAGACTTTTTGGTAACCCTTTGCAACACTGTACAATAAAAAGTGACATTTATTTTCTACAAAGAAATATGCATAATGGTGGTTAATTTTACCAGACTTGGTTTGTTGTGGTGCACCACCCCCATCTAGTGGCCACCAAAGTTAAAGTTAAACAACAAACCCACTGAGGGCGCAGATGAATCCTGATTGGGGTAGTCGTCTTCGTCCTAAAACACCCGATAATAGCCGATCCAAATCGGCTATTTTCGTAGCATGACGCCTTTTGCCGGTTGGCTGCAGCGCAGTGCATGAAGTCTTCAGAACAGCACGCAGCATCTTCGTCCTACTCTGCATTAGTATACAACGCACACGGGTAAGAATAGAATACATCAAACCATCGTTTAGGCTATATAAACTTTTAACAACCGCCTATGCTGCAGCACTGGCAGCCTTCATTGATGTGCTTCAGTGCACAGTCCGTCATGATTATGAATATCAGGGATATATTGGACAATTGATTCGAGTGCATCTGGCATGCAAGATTATGAGAAATGCGAGCGTCAAAAAACAGTTTGACATTGCGGAGTGGGAAAGTGCATAATTCATTTTGGTCATGATGAGGCCGTATGGCGCAGTTTGAATGAGGAATAACATCTCCGTCCACCACCATCATGCGGGCATTTCTCTTTCAAACATGCAAATGCTTGTAAACTGCAGTAGGCTATGCATTGCAATGCAAAAAACACGAAGGTCTAATGTGCATCGCAAGGTTCATTCTTATTAATTCGATTCATTAATTGCCATTTTGCCATTTATCGCGAATAATATAGTTGTTTGTTGTCAAGACAAGTTAATCAAATTCAATGATGATCATCATCAAAGTCAGATCTGAAACTGTTATGTTATGACCGACTCGGATAGTGAAATGCTGTCACCAGATGCCGCATTCCGTACGACACGAATTGTTGGGACGTACACTCAGGTAAACAAAGTGATGCAATAGCCAGCCAGCACCTGCACAGAGAGAGGGTAACCTCACACTGCAGCCCTTCCCTCCTCTGCCACAGGCACAATTTATGGTGTTTTTGTAAGATGGAAAAGTTAGGAAAGGTAACAGACGGTGTCTTCAATCATGACTGTATACACTGAACATTATGGGTTGAAATATGAGAACATTTTAGCTTTCAGAAAGCTGAGAAATAAGAAAGCGTGTATTTTGTCTCACATATTTTGTATTCATGCTCATAATCTCTCAAGGCAGATATTAATTTAGCATGAAGAAAATAATTATAATAAAATTACCAATGATGTAATTGTGTTAGGCTACTTGTGCTTCATTCATACTGTTAATAAGTTACACTGGTATGGTGCCTGGTTATTTCAAATTATGTTGATGTGTTAGAGACGCATACTTCAATACTACATAATTATCACTTCTAATACAGGCCTATCCTGTCAAGGTGAAAATCATACATCACACCTGAGGCGTGGTGCACCGAAAGTAGCAGATCTACAAGCTCACAAGGCTTGTGAGCTTGTAGATCTGCTATTTTTGGCACACTGCACGGCCGTACATACATTGAGCATTAGCTGACACTTTCTTTTAACCCCCTTATTCCTCAGAATAGCTGGTGAGCAGTAATGGGGAAAGAGAAGGTCCACATCAATATTGTGGTGATAGGCCACGTGGACTCTGGGAAGTCCACCACTACCGGCCACCTCATCTACAAGTGTGGAGGCATCGACAAGAGAACCATCGAGAAGTTTGAGAAGGAGGCTGCCGAGGTAGGACATGCCTAGATTTGGGTAGAATTTACCAGAACGTACGTTTACTGTATTCTGTTTTCCTCCACTGCATGAGGGGGCTTCGATGTACCATACCACTGGCTGCTAATGTTTATGTTTTGGTCACATTGGAGTTATTTGACACTGGCCCATGAAGGCTCTTTGTTCTACGCACAAACAGAACCATTTGCTGTACAGCATTACAATGTAAAAAGCATTGAAGGTGATTATCTATAGTAGGATACTTTACCAATTTTCCTCAATTTTGATCAAGATGGCAAGATAAAATGGCCGGGTTATACCAAAGACTCTAAAAACGGGACTCAATGTGATCCCGGTTTGGCACTCAGCATCAAGGGTTGTATTGAGGTTAAGTAACAAGTCCCTGCGACAGCCTAGCGTCATGTCCAGGGGGTATACTTCAAGAGCATCATCAAGCTACAGATGGGCCTCATGGCTCCTGACCTATGGGCCTCATGGCTCCTGACCTATGGGCCTCATGGCTCCGCAAGGCTTACTGCCTATGAAAGAGGGTTCATTACTGGAGTGTACGTGCAGGAGCTTCAGACAGTTAGCTCAAGACTGTTAAACTGGCTGTGTTTCAATAATAATGGTGACTAAAGTGACATTTGCATCGGAAAGACAACAAAAGTCTTCAATGACTGTGATGCTTGAGCATCAATGAAATGTAAGGAAATCCAGAAGAACAACTATCTGTCAGGTCAGGTGACTGAGAATGTCAATGCAGGAGACGATCGGACTGTCAGCAACTACATAGAGAGGGATGTTGTAGTAAACCCCTCATTACAAAGACCAATGCACATTTGAGAGTTTATGCTATGTATATAATGTTTTGATTTGTCTTTGACCTGTCCTGTTTGTGTCCCTATTCCTTTCTCCTTGCTCTCCCTGTCTCTGCCCTGATGCTTTCTTTCTTTGCACAAAAACTAATTTCACCCACTTCTTTACACCTTGTAAACCTGTGATATGACAATAACATTCATTCAGATTCTGAGAGTTCAGTGGCGCAAAACCATTGGCACTGGTCTACAAAGATGTGTCAGTCATCCTCACCATATTCTCCTCTAGTGAGCAAGTGTCTACTTTGATGGTAGGGCTTTCTGAAACCAGTCCCTTGACTTGAAGTGCTCTCGGGAGGTTCCCTCGTCAGGAAGTGCCCCTCCAGCTGAATCAAGTTCCCTTGATTAGGGTGCTGGGTATAAAAAACTGGAAATACACTCGCCCTCCTTGTGCAGAAACAGGAAACAGACACCATTCGTTGCCATGGTTACCATCATGCAATTGTGTTACCTGTTATTTTGTTTGTACAGTTATATTGCATTGCATCGTGTATGTTTGTGTGACATGTGGATTTCATTAATATGGAAAAAGCAAAAGGAAATACAGCGTGACTGTCAAAAATGACATGTCATATACATCCATGGTGTTTATAAATCATTGTGTTGAAAGGTGTTTTGTTTGTGTGGTTTCATTTATAGTTTTTTCACGGTGGGGTAAATAAAGAGCCCTTGTGAACATCAGTTGGAGCAAGTGTGTAGAGCGAGTGGCGAGGAGCTGATTTCAGAAAGGGGGTAGTGGTCTCTTCCAGGATGGCAATGCTGCCGCCCACAGGGCACTGAAAGGACGGCTATGAGAATCATATGCTATGGCAGGCCATCGTCACCAGATCTCACAACTATGGGAGATTTTGATCCAGCGATGTCCAGTGACCAGACCACCGCCAAACCTTTTAACTTTTATACCTCAATAGATGATCTAGTAAAAATGTTAACATGTTAACCAAACCACAATAATCCCTATTCTATACTTGGGTTATTATAAAATAGCTGATCAATAATCTCACAGCACATCACATCGTGACACACTGTGAGATTGTAAATCTGTTGACATGACATGCCCAACATAGGGTCCCCGGGGTTAACGTGCTTAAAACCATTTTGGGCGGGAACCCCTTTTGGTGTTAGCTATTGAAAAATAGCAGATCTACAAGCTCATAGCGCGCGCTACGAGCTTGTAGGTCTGCTATTCTTTTTAAATCAAAGAACGACTGACATAGAAACATAGCTTTTTCAGAAAACTGTCAGGTTGTAGAAGGCATTTTTAGAATCTGATCTCAGGTCAGAATGGGTTAACTTTTGGCAATGTGAAGCTATCTAAGCAGCGTGTTCTCCTGTTCCTATCCTGTAGATGGGGAAGGGTTCCTTCAAATACGCCTGGGTGCTGGACAAGCTGAAGGCAGAGCGTGAGCGCGGCATCACCATCGACATCTCCCTGTGGAAGTTTGAGACCACACGATACTACGTCACCATCATCGACGCTCCAGGACACAGGGACTTCATCAAGAACATGATCACCGGAACCTCCCAGGTAGAGAGAGAGCAGGGGAGGGGAGAACCACTGAACATGAGAGAGAGACAGAGAGAGAGAACGAGAGAGGGGGGGGGGGGGGGGGGGGAGTACGGTAAGGAGTGGAAGATAAGTATACTTTTCTACCGCTCCCTACTGTATCTTCATAAATGTGAGAGCAAGGTAGACACCTTACTTAAATCAGTGATATTCAACCTTTTTAATTTCAAGGACCCACAATTTGATATACATTAATTAGGCTATGGAGTATGGACCCCCATTTGAAGTCGGACCCCAATCTGCAATGTGTAATCCTCAGTGTTCATTTTACTCTGAGAGTGAAATGGACCAAGAATCAGGATGGGTCCATAGGCGGCGGGTGAGTTTTACATTTGGGTAGGCTATAGAATTGCGTTTGGGGGGGGACTCTCGCGGCCGAGCGAAGCGAGGCCGCCGCCGCGGATTTATTTATTTATTTATTTCCCAGATGGTCTAAAAATGAGTTATTTAGCATACTTTTACCAATGAATTAGCCTATACACAGACAACGACTTTTGGACGTCTTTTTCTCAAGTCTCGAGTCAGTCAGTACTCAGTGTAGATTACCCGGCGGTGTTGCTGCCCCGCCGGGAGTCGCGGCTCATGGCTCTACAGACGGCACAGAGACAGCAGTCACTCCGCTGAACGTGTCAGTGTTGCTGCAGTGGAGAACCGTGCAGCCTAGGCACTGGTGCTGCAGAGTTCTGACACAGCCGACTCACAGCTTCTTCTTCTGAATTAGGCTACTTTATATTTGCATTGAAAAAGACATTTCGCTGTTTCCCAAAACAAACCAGCGCGCGCTACTCTTTGCTACAAAGCGACTGGAAGGACGAGGTTTACAGACACCAATAGTAGTCAATCATATGCTGTATAGTGTATAGCCTATCCGATCAGCGATCACCAGGGGGCAGCGACAACACACACACACACACACACACACACACACACACACACACACACACACACACAATAGCCTTCTATAATGCTGCGCACATATATTATATATATTTAAAAAAATACCCAGCATAATTTTTGGGAAGGCTAAGCCTTCCCTAGCCTTATGCACCCGCCGCCTATGGATGGGTCCATTTGTTTCCTAAATATCAAGGATTTTAGCTATAGGGAATGGATCCCCTTGAGACACCTCTAGGACCCCTGGGGGTCCCCGGACGCCACATTGAAGACCACTACCACTGCCTTAGAAACAGACATAAAATAAATGTAACTTTAACCGATAAAGTGCAGTGAGGCTGCTTCACTCTGAAAGGATTGATTTTCCAATAATGACTTTCTCATTGTACAATATTCTGCATATTAATTACACGATTATTCAGTAATTTGCTACAAACTTGCTTAAATCTTCTGCTTGATTAGCACACCCGTCTTAGTTGACAACAGAGGTCTACTACTGTCAGAATCGAGTCCTCAACAAAATGTTGTAATGATTTAACATTAGCGTTGATGATCTTGCTAAAGTTGGGGTGGCATTTTTGCAGCGTACGAAATTACAGCACATCCTTTCGGTAAGAATGATACAAAGAAGCAATAAGTATTGTAGTATTAAATAGTGCCTCATTCAGATTTAGATTTTGGCCATGGTTACTGTGCTTAATGTTTACATGGAAGCTGATATTAACCCATTCTGACCGGGCACCCATTTTGGTGTCGGCATCATGTTATGCTTTAGCTATTGAAAAATAGCAGATCTACAAGCTCATAGCGCGCCACCGAGTGGCGCGCTACGAGCTTGTAGGTCTGCTATTTTAGAAAAATCGAAGAGCGACTGACATTTTTAGAATCTGATCTCAGGTCAGAATGGGTTCATCAGACCAGTGTGTGTCCAGTGGAAACCTCGTATGAATCTGATCTCAGGTCAGAATGGGTTAATTTATACCCACGATACATGATTTCACATACACTACATTCTAGTTTAGAGTGAACATTCAAGGTCTATAAAGAAGCTGTAAGCAATATTAATTGGTTAAAACAAAAACAGTATTTAACTGTTTAAAAATTCTCTATTCCAATAGTAATCATTGTTATAGAGTCTATAACTGACTGTCTAGCTATTTTGGTAAGCAGAAAAGCCACAAAGTTCCAGTTCCAATAGTTAATAGATAAAAATAAATTGTATCTATTTTGTGATGATAATTAGAAAGGACTGTAAATCTATACTTTCAATAACCCAGCCGGAGACCAAATACCGTGCTGTATTTACCTTAGAAAAAATGAGTGAGTAGCCCTTTAAATTTTAAATGACAGTCACTTTACCAAAAAATAGAAAGATACCTTAAAACATTATTTGGAGGCAGATGAAATAAAGTTCTGAGTAAAGTTTCAGGTTTTAAGGTTTTTTTTGTTGGTATAAAGTCAATTTACATAGAGAGTGTGCTACATGGTTCAGAATATGATAGTATAATACACCAATATAATTTAGAATAATCAATTGTTCCAAGATGCATTCCAAATGAACCACTGAACTGAACCCCCTCTTCACAGTATTGTTCCAGGCTAAATACTGCAGATCACGTCAGATTTGTTGATATAAAGTTCATTGGCGGTGGCGCTCGTTGTCGAGCGCTCATTGGTCCACCGCATAGCATAGATGATGAGGATGGCGTAGCGACGTAGAGTTCATCTTCCTTGGTTCAGCACATCGATGGCCATACGCCATAGACCGGGAAAGCACAGACGTAGAGTTCATCTTCCTTGGTTCAGCACATCGATGGCCATACGCCATAGACCGGGAAAGCACAGACGTAGAGTTAATCTTCCTTGGTTCAGCACATCGATGGCCATACGCCATAGACCGGGAAAGCACAGACGTAGAGTTCATCTTCCTTGGTTCAGCACATCGATGGCCATACGCCATAGACCGGGAAAGCACAGAGGCTGGCGTTGCAGGCAACCTGTAGATAACTTTCCCTGCACTGTGCTAAGTTACTAGGCCAAGGTCAAACTAGACTGATAACACAGCAGCTGCATGTTGCATTAAAAAACAACGCCTACCATAACTTGGTGACTGAGAAGAGACAGTATGGCGACTGAACAAGATATTAAATGGGACAGATGAAAACATATTTTGGCCATAAACATGAATGACATGACATTAATGATGATAAGGAGAACAACCTGGAGTAAACAGGCAGTAGACTAAGGGTAAAATGATGATATGAAGACTGAGGAGTAAGGTGACAATATGAATGACCTATCTGGAACACGGTCGGGGCTAAAGTTCTGTCTGTGCTGACCAACAGAATATGATGGAGTAGCCAACTTGACATGACATGTAAACAACATATCAGAATGATCTAACAATAGTGTCTGCTCATTCATTTGTTTCATCCCTTTTGTTTAACCTACGTTTTCTCTCCTGGTTGGATTAAATCGGTATCATGACCTGAAAATGTATTTTCTGTTTACTAAAGCGCTGGAAAGACGGGGAGACCCCTGTTACTGAACAATGTATAGCAATGTTTGACTCTTAAAATAAGAGTTAAATAGAGCTATATAATATAGCTCTATTTAACTCTCATTTTAAGGACTCTATCCCTCTTCCCCTCAGGCGGACTGCGCCGTGCTGATCGTGGCTGCGGGTGTGGGTGAGTTCGAGGCTGGCATCTCCAAGAACGGGCAGACCCGCGAGCACGCCCTGCTGGCCTACACGCTGGGCGTGAAGCAGCTCATCGTGGGCGTCAACAAGATGGACTCCACCGAGCCCAACTACAGCCAGAAGCGCTACGAGGAGATCGTGAAGGAAGTCAGCACCTACATCAAGAAGATTGGCTTCAACCCCGACACGGTGGCCTTTGTCCCGATCTCTGGCTGGAACGGTGACAACATGCTGGAGGCCAGCCCTAATGTTAGTGGAGAGTAACGCCTCAATGTTTGTTGTTTATTGAATGGATCCCCATTAGCTGACACCGGGGCGACAGCTAATCTTCCTGGGATCCATGAAATACCGTTTGCAGTGCAACATAACGCATACAGTAAAGCCTATTTAATCCACACGCACGTGAATCTTTTTTTTCCTCACAAATCAGACTGAATAACTTTACAGATCTGCGAGGGTCCATTTGGAACCCCCTCCAGGAACCCTGACCCCACTTTGAGAATAATTTGGAGTCTATCATTTTTGTTCCTATAGATGACCTGGTTCAAGGGCTGGAAGATCAACCGTAAAGATGGCAACGCCTCAGGCACGACCCTGCTAGAGGCTCTGGATGCCATCCAGCCACCGACCCGTCCCACTGACAAACCCCTCCGTCTGCCTCTGCAAGATGTCTACAAGATCGGAGGTGAGGAAGGAAGGAGTCTGTCTGTCTGTCTTTCTGTTCTGTGCGTTCGTTCGTTCGTGCATGTGTGCGTGTGTGTGTGCGCGTGCATTTTCCCCAATATTAATACACTGCTTTATTTTTTATATATTTTATATTCACGCTCCGTGAGAACGTACTATTGACACAAACATCAGTTCGGAATATATATTTATTTTCAGGCAAATTAAGAAAAACCCTGTGGTGTGTGAGGTTCTGTAGACATACATTTAAGTAACGGGCTGATTAAAAACAACAAACCCTGTTAAAACATCAAGTCGTCGTCATCATACAGCTCACCATCTTGTCTGCCAGGTATCGGTACCGTCCCGGTGGGCCGTGTTGAGACAGGACTGCTGAAGCCGGGGATGGTTGTGACGTTTGCTCCTGTCAACGTGACCACTGAGGTCAAGTCTGTGGAGATGCATCACGAGGCGCTGATCGAGGCGCTGCCCGGAGACAACGTGGGCTTCAACGTCAAGAATGTGTCCGTCAAGGACATCCGCCGTGGCAATGTGGCCGGAGACAGCAAGAATGACCCTCCCCAGGAGGCGGCAGGCTTCACCTCCCAGGTCTGTATACTGTTCAACCAGCTGGCTCCGAAAAGGTCTCTGACCGTCACTATAATAATTTAGCATTATACCACAGGTAGTTTTGAGGAAGCAATCTGATTGGTTGAAATATAGCTCTCTACCCGTGCTTCAAACGAGCATCACTGCGCACCTAATCAAAACATAACAAACAGCTGTGCTGGGCAGTCCACGCAGGCAGTGGAGCAGCTACGCTAGGTGTTTACACAGGACATTTTAGGTCGTAATGGCTACATCTGTCATAAAAGAAAAATATATATTTTTATTGAATATCTTAGTTATAAGGGTAACTGTGGTATTATCACAATATTACACTCAAGGATGTGCTTTACCGTCATAAATGGCACTCCTCTGCTGCTTACGGAACTTGCCTATTGTGCGGTCAAAACTCAGTAGTGGAGCTTTTGCTTAGCATCCCAAAAGAACTACACTTCCCAGAGTCAAAACACAAAATGGCCTCTGCTCATTAAGAGCACCTGCAGACTTTAAAGGCCACACAAACAGAAACCAGGGAGAGAAGAAGCTCAAGGTCTTTCAGGAGTCGAGTTCAGCCCAAAAGACAATGGTCTGTACATTTATTCAACTGCTTATTCTACTTCTGCTTAATGTGGTTAAATTCAGGCTAATTTAAGTTAATTTAAGGCATTACATTTTGGCATTCATTCTTTGTTCTTGCAGCAACGTAGGCGTGCCATTAATAAACCACTTAAACCCTATATACAGGGGTCTATCCTTGGCTCCCTCCTGTTTTCACTCCACATTACATTTATTTGCAGAGATCTACCAGCTCAAAATGCATAGCTTTGTGAACCTTGCGATGAGTTGTGAGCTTGTAGTTGGTTCAAATGGTTCATGCGGTTAAAATGCATCTAGTAATCAGATAGCTATCTGGTTGTTTCCAAAACACATCAAATTTAAAAAAAAAAAGTGTAAATGCATAGAAGTTAGAAGATGCATTATAGATGGACTGAAATTAAAATGATCTGATTACACAAGATACATTTTAACCACTTTCAACCTACCTGGCGTCACTATTTTGGGCATGTCATACACTGAACGCAAGCCATTTGTATTCATTTTGTAGGCTATCAGTTGCATTTGGAGCAGAATTATTAGGTCCCTCAGCGTGTTTGCCAGTGTCGACCGACTCAGCAAAGTTTCACGGTTCAGCTTCAGGGCAGACTGAGAGGACCTCCCGCAAAATAGAAAATGGCCAAATAGACACCCAACGTTGGAATTGTTGCAAATGCTGTTACGTCCAAAATATGGGCGCAAATTGCTCTGTGAATCGGGCCCATTGTGAGCTTGCATTGTGGCTTGTACTTTGTAGATCTAGTATTTCTGCCATTTTCAAAAGATTGTTTGCCAGTAAAGCCTCATCAAAGACATGCACGTATTTGCTTGTCTTCAGTGAGGATCTGATTGGACAAGGACTAACGGACCACAGTCAGACAGCCAGGCGAACAGGATGTAAATAAAGCTAGCTTGCGCATGTGGAACAGTTTTGTTGGGTGTTTGTGACAGAAGATGGTTACAACTTACTACTGCATGGTTGCTACTGTCAGTGTGACAAATGAGCATTGAAACATTTGAAATAATCAGGATCCAATTTGCTTTATTTATTAACCCATTCTGACCTGAGATCAGATTCATACGAGGTTTCCACGGGACACACACACTGGTCTTATTAACCCATTCTGACCTGAGATCAGATTCTAAAAATGTCAGTCGTTCTTCGAATTTTTCAAAAATAGCAGACCTACAAGCTCGTATCGCGCCACTCGGTGGCGCGATATGAGCTTGTAGATCTGCTATTTTTCAATAGCTAAAGCATAACATGATGCCAACACCAAAATGGGTGCCCGGTCAGAATGGGTTAATGTGAGTTTACTCGATGACCAATGTAGTACTGGTTGCAGCACAACCTTTATTATCCCTTCAACCTCTTTTTGTCTTTGCCGTGCGTGCGTGCGTGCGACCGTGCGACCGTGCGTGGTAGGTAGTTTTGTTCTTACATGTCGTTGCTGTTGATCATCCACAGGTGATCATCCTAAACCATCCTGGCCAGATCAGTGCGGGCTATGCCCCCGTGCTGGACTGCCACACTGCCCACATTGCCTGCAAGTTCGCTGAGCTGAAGGAGAAGATTGACCGTCGCTCTGGCAAGAAGCTGGAGGACAACCCCAAGTTCCTCAAGTCTGGCGACGCAGCCATCGTGGATATGATCCCTGGTAAACCCATGTGTGTGGAGAGCTTCTCTGAGTACCCACCGCTGGGTAAGTAATAATAATGGAGTGCGTTTTTTGTGCTTACTCAAAACGCTTTCTTTATACATTCATACATTGGGAGTAGTAGGAAACAGTCATGTACAGAGTCTTTGCATACTGGCGTGTGCTCCGCACAAATTTGACTCTACACAATGCTAAGCTCCTCATTATCCAGACTCCAATTAGTACAGAACACTGCAGCCAGAATCCTCCCTAACCGTAGAGCACACATAACCCCGGTATTAGCTGGACTGCATTGGTTACCCATCAAGGCCAGAGTAGTTTTTAAAATCCTCCTAACCACCTTTAAGGCACTTCATGGACTGGCCACACTGTACATCCTCAACCTTTTAACTCCTAAGGATAATGCAAGACCCCTCAGGTCCTCGGATAATGAACTTTTACAAATCCCCGTGACCAAATGAAAGACAAAAGGTGATGGGGCCTTATTTGCAGTGGAAACGCTCTGCCCTTAATGCCTCTGAGAAATTCCAAGTCAAGACATTTTTAAAAGCAGTTTAAAAACGTTTTTGTTCCGTAAATACTTTCCCCATGTTGTCACTTGATTTCCTCTGCAGGTTTGTTTTGTCTCCATTTTAAATCGTTTTTAAACTGTTCCGCAAGTTGTGATTATTGATTATTTTATTTAAATGATTTCTTTTTTTATTTCATCCATTAATTGATTACCTGTTGTGCCCCTAATGACAATAACATGTTTATAAATGTAGATTTATTTCACATAAAGAGAGGAGAGGCCTTATTTTAGTACACATGCTGCTAGTACCGGTATGTGTTTTCAGAAATACTGTAAATACATGAAGAATTTCCTTTAAAACCTTTATCAAAAAAGCCATGCATGTCCGGCGTGCAAACTAGTTAACGGCCCTCTCCCATGTGATCCCCTCAGGTCGTTTTGCAGTGCGTGACATGCGTCAGACGGTGGCGGTGGGGGTGATCAAAGCCGTGGAGAAGAAAGCCCCGTCCAGTGGAAAGGTCACCAAGTCCGCTCAGAAGGCACAGAAGGTCAAATGAACGTCGTGCTGGGCTGCTGCCCCAAACGCTCGCCGAAGACACTCCAACAACACTCCACCTCTTCTGCAGAGCATCGTCAACGTTTGGTCAGTTATCACAATGCATCGCAAAAGCAGACGAAGGAAAAACAATCTATTGGCAGTAGATTAAATGTCCTGTTCTGTGTAGGTTTTTATTGCAATTTGACTTATTTTTATGGTGATGCAGCGTTGCAAACTTGCTATTACGGTATTGCGTTATGGTTCTCTCTGAAATGAAGAGCAGTGATATACTTTTGTTTGTGTGCAATCATAATTACTGTTAATAAGATTGATATGTTCTTTGTCGGTTCAATATTCAAGTAATGTTCTGTGTTCTATAGCTTTAAAGACCTGCATATATAGTAGACTGGCGTCTTGCATGTTCACTGTGCACTTTAACATGGAAATCTTAAAAAGCTCTTTAACAGAAAATGTTACCATTTCCAGCACTTTAATCTGTGTAACCTGTGAACCGGTCTTAATCATATTAAAGATGTTAAAACATATGACTCTAATATCAACAGTATATCATTTAGGGTTTAATTTGTAAATGACTGCAAAGTAGTAGCCAGAGCAATGTGTGTGTGTGTGTGTGTGTGAAAAGACATAGGGCAATGGGATGAACGGACAGCCATTACATCATTACAGTGCAACCACCAGAGTGACAGGCTGTATGGAGATGTCAAGTAAGTAGCCTTGGCCGAGCCATGGGGCCCATAGGGCAGTAGCCTATCTTCTGTTTCTGTAGCGTGAGGCAGCTTGATGTACAAGTACACCCCACTAGAAATGACGCTGGTATGTCGCAGGGACTTACCCCCAATCCAACCCTTGTTGCTGAGTGTCAAGCAGGGAGGCACTGGGTCCCATTTTTTTCAGTCTTTGGTATGACCCGGCTGGGGATCGAACCCCGACCTCCCAGTCTCAGGGCGGACACTCTAACCACAAGGCCACTGAGCTGGTTGTGGAGACATGTCAAGGTGTTCTTTATTGTTACGTCTGGGGAACAGCAATGTCCGTGTCCGTTTGTTCACCTGTGTGTTCACCTATGTGTTGGTTAATGAGCACCAGTATAATGAGTACCAGTAGGGGCGCTGTTGTGCCAGAAACAAAGAGGGATAGTGGGCGGGGGGGGGGGGGAGTTGCACCACTCAGTTCACACAGGTGTGATTTTTTTTATATACAATATACAAAATTCTATTCTTAAATATAAACATGTATCATATCAAGTCAGTTCCCAGTATTTAGATTATATTATTTATAACAAGTGGACATGGCAACACCGGTAACAACTGGAAGAACTCCATGAACTCCTGTTTTTAACAGGAGATTTAAGACGTTTCTAACTCATGTCATCAACACAAGTAATACAAACTATGAAAAACTATGCCATCACATTATCAAATGAAATATTGTGGTTTAAAGAACGGAACTTTATTCCTACAAAGTGGCTGCTGACCGGAAGCGTTCCGGCAGTCCAAACTGAACGCGGAAGTGTTGGCTGCATATAGCCCATTAAGACATGTCTGATCATTTACATTTCATTCCAAAATTAAAAAATAAATAAATCATGTTTATATTCTATTTACATTCTATTTATTATTATTTTTCTAATCAAATTGAAAATATCAGTCAATTATACATCAGTAAAATCGCTCCAAAATCGTGGTCGGCCGTAGAAATATGGCATTGGTCTGGATTTAGCCTGCATGGAGTCATTGTGGACACGTGTCTGCCGAGTAATCCCCAGCAATGAACATTCTGTGCACGTGAATATCAATGCCAACATCAGTGACCATTGGACATTTGGACCACTCTTTATCAAAGTGGGGACCGGAGACCCCCAGGGGCCCTTGAGGGATATCCCCAAGGATGTCCCCAGCAAAATGAAAACATAAAATCTTTCATAAAATCTGCAATGTTTGCAAATATCCTCATATCTCTGTCTCTGGCACAACATATTTTCAAATGGGGGTCCCACGGCCAGATGCATATCAATTTGTGAGTGCTTGACTGTGCTTGACTCTGGTTTGGACATCATCCGTCAGTAGAGGAGGTCCAGGGCAGAGATGGTGGGCTCCTCTGGGACTTTGATCTCCTGCTCAGTAGAGGAGGTCCAGGGCAGAGATGGTGGGCTCCTCTGGGACTTTGACCTCCTGTTCAGTAGAGGAGGTCCAGGGCAGAGATGGTGGGCTCCTCTGGGACTTTGACCTCCTGCTCAGTAGAGGAGGTCCAGGGCAGAGATGGTGGGCTCCTCTGGGACTTTGATCTCCTGTTCAGTAGAGGAGGTCCAGGGCAGAGATGGTGGGCTCCTCTGGGACTTTGACCTCCTGTTCGGGGAGTTTAATGCGGCTCATCGCCACCACGCCGCACACGGCCACGTGCGTCCAGATGCTGGCCACGCCCAGCCAGAAGGACCAGTCCACGTTGTCCTCCAGGACAACCAGCACGAAGAGGCTCTCCCTGTGATTGGCCACGGCCTCCGTCAGATGGTGGCTCTTCACGGACGACAGGAAACACAGAACGCCCAGCGTCCCGAACAGAGCTGGGGAAGGGGGGTGGAGAGACAGGGTGCATACGTTGGTTAGACATACTAACAGAGCTGGGGGGGGGGGGGGTGGAGAGACAGGGTGCATACGTTGGTTAGACATACTAACAGTCCGACAGGCAATAGTCCGACAACACCATTGCTCCCGAGTCCCGACATGTGTGGCAGGTTAAAACTAACCCATGGCCGGGTTAAAACTCACCCGTGACTCCCGACATGTGTGGCAGGTTAAAACTTGTTGCGTTGTAGCCTACTTGGTACAGTCTTTTGCCCTAAATCGCTTTGCCAAAAATAGCCTACCAATATATCTACCAACTCACGTTTGAGCTCCTAGATCTGCTATTATTGGTGAATATTCCGCTGTGGTTAATTGTATCCGCCAGGCCGAAGGCGTGGCAGTGTTATGCACCCTGTCAGTCTGTCTGTGTGTGTGTGTGTATGTGTGTGTGTGTGTGTGTGTGTGTGTGTGTGTGTGTGTGTGTGTGTGTGTGTGTGTGTGAATGAATGAATGAATTTTAGTTTTCGTCTTGTCGTTAAGACCCATCCCTTATGGGATTATAAGACACCAACAACATAAATAAACAATATCACGTTCACTTCCCACACAGAAGTTACACCAAGAATTTGATCAAAACAAAAACAGAACAGAAATAAGCAAAAACATAAAAATAAAATAAAATGCATCACATATAAGTTTTCTTTGTCCGTATGTCCCAAGCTTTCTCTATATATTCTGCTAATGCAAATATCTTCTGTTCGAAAATCCATCTCAGTCGCTCTGCATCACTGTGTGTGTGTGTAACATGGGCCTGTGTAATAGTGCCACCAGGAGGGAGGTTGATTTTTGCTAAACACATTACTACATGATTTTGCCCAAACATCACACACACCGCTACACATTATCTCTAGTCATGTGATCAAGACCGATCTGTCAATTTTACATATTCCTGAGTGCCAAATTCCGAACATTGTTGCCTTACCCACAATAAGTACGCCTACCTGTGTGTGTGTGTGTGTGTGTGTGTGTGTGTGTGTGTGTGTGTGTGTGTGTGTGTGTGTGTGTGTGTGTGTGTGTGTGTGTGCGCGCGCGTGCGCGTGTGTGTGTGTGTGTTTTCGCCACACACCTGCAATAAAGTTCCAGAGATAAAGTCCCTTGTGCCCTTTGATGCTCTGGTAGGGGTAGGGGTTGCGGACGTTGTAGATGCAGAAGGACAGGCTGACCACAGCGAAACCAATGGCAGCGAACAGGAAGAGAATCACCAACGCATGAAGACCACCGCAGTTCCCCCCCAATGTCCGGACGAGCTTGGGAAAAACTGGACAGACACAGACAATTTATAAATTAGGCCATAACTGATGTGTAAGTGTTTGGTTTGGGCCCCTATAGTAGGCTACTGCAGGTCACAAGTTCACAACAGCAGAGAGACGGTGAATGAGAGCGAGAGAGAGAGAGAGAGAGAGAGAGAGAGAGAGAGAGAGAGAGAGAGAGAGAGAGAGAGAGAGAGAGAGTGACAAACAACTCATTCTGCTGGGAGAGGGACCTGCAGCACATCTGGCTGCACAGTATGTGACTGCATGTCACAAAATGAGGGACACTTAGAAAAATATACACAATGACTATTATCTTGACACGAACCATCTCGACACACCACGGACACATTTAATACTGTACATTTTGACAGTATTTTCATATTGTATTGTGAAAATTAATGTTCTATTTGCTTGTTTTCTGTTATATTTTGTATTTATTTTATTCTGTTCGGTTCTTTTGTTGAACTTCATGCTTTGGCAATACTGTAGCTACTACATTCATGCCAATAAAGCTAACTGAATTGAAAAATTGAATTGAATTGAATTGAGAGAGAGAGAGAGAGAGAGAGAGAGAGAGAGAGAGAGAGTTATGCAGATCAGTCAAGATTGAGGTCAACAGAAATGAATGTGACCCATACAATAGCCTAATCTTGTATGTTTCTTATTGACTGAGAGAATAGAGAAAGGCAGTCAGCATCAGCAGCAGGTAGATATAGATGGCAGGCATATCATCTTACTGTAGATTTTGTTGCGTCGGTTCCCCAGCCCGCAGTTCTTGGTCTTCCCTCCCTGAAACAAGCCGTAGTAGATGTGCCCTCTGAACTGATCCAGCTCCGTGCTGGTCGCGTTGACGATCACGACCCCGGTCTTGCACAGGATGCGCCCGGTGACCCAGCGCTCGGTGGAGAGAGCCACGACCAGCAGCACCACGGAGCCGATGCACAGCGCCGAGGCCACCGAAAAGGCGATCCGTTTCCACAAGCTAGGCATCTTACAGCCTCCCCGGGCCGTGCAGGCCCATGGCTCCGGGCGGTAACCCGACCCGGACCCCGGCTGTGTTGTAGCAGCGGCGGCGGAGAGCGGAGGTGAGCCGGCAGAGCCGCGGTGCGCGTTTTACGCGCATTCTTCCGGAGAGTAGTACAACCGACACACGCCGCGTATTGTTGAAGTGCGTAAACAAAACATTGTGAAATAAAGAAGCTGCTTTCTTCTCCTCGACCCCCCTAGATGTGCGCGTGTTGGCGACGTGCGACGAACCTTATCGTATGGCGGGTCACACACACTCACAGTACACAGATCCCTTACCAGAGAGAAGAAACTCTATCCATGCGCTCCTCCCGAGTCACTTGCATGCTCCCAGTCCCTCCTCCTCCTCATCCTATCCTGTCAGTCACCTCCTCCTCCTCCTCCCCTCCCTCGTCTTTAATCAACGGGTGTAATGAGCCTGTTTGTGACCTGGCCTTTCAGACACTGGCACTTTTATTATGCTTGCAGCTTCTCTCAATAGGCTACTGTAGGTTGCCAAATGGCAGCTTTACAACAGTAATAAATTACACCCACCAGTGCTGTGCTAGTGTGCGGCGCCACCACTGACAAAACACAAAAGGTCAGCTCGAGCTGTAGGCCTATAAAATAAAGTAGCCCAATAGTCAGGCTTCAATGAAACGAAACAAATATGTTATTTGCTATTAATTGCATCCTCTCATAAAAATAATTATTTCATGTCCTCCAATTCTTTTCCTACTATATGTTCTCCTGGGTGAAGGTTTCATTGAATAGATCTTTTTGAAGTATTGAACTGCTTGTTGTCTTCACTGCAGTGCTCTTACAAGTTACACATGTGGTAAATGAGATAACTGTAAATCAGTCTACCGGTATATTCACTTCAGTGCTTCTGATGAGGCTCATCGGATGAGCTATTATAACCTATTATATACTCTACCATTCGCTATTTTTTAACATTTTAAAAACGTTTGACCAAAAATGACATAGGCCACTACACCAAAAATATGGATGCCAACAATCTTATGAATCGTACAGAATTTGAATTGAAATTTAAATATAGAATTTTAAACGTAATTTTCTTGTAGGCCTAGGCCTAATGATTTTTCCAGAAGGAGCGAGGTCGCGGACGCTACTTTGAAACCAGTACTGTTCTTATCTAATCCAGTGGTTTTCAACCTTTTTCATGTCCATCCATCCATCCATCTTCAACCGCTTATCCGTAGTCGGGTCGCAGGGGCAACAATCCAGACTTCCCTCTCCAGAGCAACATTAGTGACTTCCTCCTCGGGGATCCCGAGACGTTCCAAGGCCAGTGAGTCGATGTGTTTCCTCCAACTGTGCCTTGGTCTGCCCCGGGGTCTCCTCCCAGTGGGATGTGCCTCGAGGACCTCCCTAGGGAGACGCCGAGAGGCATCCTAAACAGATGCCCGAACCACCGACTGTAAGCTGGCTCTTTTCCAGGCAGCGACTCTACTCCGAGTCTCTCTCGCGTGACTGACCCTTTAAGGGAGATGCCAGCCACCCGTCGAAGAAAACTCATTTCGGCCGCTTGTATTCGCGACCTTATTCTTTCGGTCATGACCCACACTTCATGAGTCATGCCCATAGGTGAGAGTAGGAACCCTTCACCTGGGGTAATGCCTCATTCCCTACCCGGACTGCACAATCCACCGGTTTCCTGCTGAGAAGCATGGCTTCAGATTTGGAGACGCTGATCCTCATCCCAGCCGCCTTACAATCGGCTGCGAACCGGTCCAGTGAGAGCTTTGAATTGAAATTGAATTGAATTGAATTGAATTGAATTGAATTGAATTGAATTGAATTGAATTGAATTGTGAATTGAATTGAATTGAATTTAATTTAATTGAATTGAATTGAATTGAATTGAATTGAATTGAATTGAATTGAATTGAATTGAATTGAATTGAATTGAATTGAATTGAATTGAATTCTGAAGGTCTTGGACCGATGGTGCCATCAGGACCACATCATCTGCAAAAAGCAGTGATGCCACCCTTAGCTCACCGAGCCGTATACCATTTGAGCCACGGACCACCATTTGATGACATTTGGTCTCTCAGATCCCCAAAAATGAATATTCTGTTGTTGGATAAGATTTTGTCCACATGCCACATTGATGTTGTGATAGGATAGGATAGGAGAGGATAGGATTGCGCAGAGGCAAACGTTGATCAAAATAACAATTCTTCTATATTCTCTAATTGTGTAAACTTCTTTTAAATGAAGTAATGCAGATGTTTAACAATAAATTGAACTCTTGAGCGTAAAATGAAACCAAATCCATTTGATGTCATTTTACGCTCTCAGGAGTCTGTAAGAGTCCACAGGTGGTCCCCGGACCACTGGTCTGGTTGAGATTTGAGAACCACTGCTCTATTATAATTTGTAAAAGAAAGTATTGTATCGCGCCCTCTGCTGACAGCGCCGTGAAACCGGTGACGTCGAACGGTGACGCACCTGCTGTCAGCCCAGCTGAGAGAGAGCGAGAGAGTAGTGAGTGGAGAGACTCTCTGGTGAAGATGGCGGACTCTGTGTCGGATGGTTTAGCAGGAGGAGGAGAAGAGAAAGACACGGAGAAGGAGGGCAAGGAGAGGCCGAGGAGGGCTGCCAAACCGGAGAGGAGCAAGGAGAGCGGCGGCATGAAGGAGACGTTGAGCTTCAGCGACAAGAACGGCAACAGAAAGGGCAAGAAACGCTACCTCTCTGGTGAGAGCTAACCCCTCGATCAGTACGAGTGGTACGCCGGAACCCGTGGCCTATCGTATACGGTGACCGTGTCATGGTTTTAATAAAATTCGAGATTTTGTTTTACAAAATGTATCGTGTTATAAACGAAATGGTATTGTATAGTCAAATTGTCTTCGTGCTATTTCTTCTGATTAACGCGGGGGAATCATTTTATTATTCCTTACAAAAGGCATCCATAGCAAAGCTTTAAGAGACTCTGTCTGACGTCACTGACCAGTGTGACCACTTGTGTAAAACCCGGACCTATTTTAGGGAAAAACTTTTTTCCATAATGTGTCACCACCAGATTATGTGACCCGACTGTAACTGTATCAATCAATCCTCGAAACAACAACCCGAAGTCATAATGAGTGAAATAATAATGTGGAATTATAAAATAGCCAACTCGAGTCTGGGCCGGGGCGGTCACACATTTCCCCTGGCCACCGTGTTCGGTGCAACACGTGTTTTAGCCGCTCTGGCCGGCCAGGCGTTTGTTTTGTTTTGTTTTTGTTGGCTCAGCTTCACAGTACACCGCACAGTGTGTCAGTGTGCAGTGGTGTCATCTGGAACACTCATGATGCACTATGCATTGCATTTCCATGCATGCAGAATAGTGCACAACCTTCACGTTGCAGCCAGCCCAGGATGCACGCATATAGCTGCCAAGCTACAGTATGTAGCACGGTCTCCGTAACATACAGTGCTTTGCTTGAACTGTCTGTAATAGTAGCCAGCTAACGGGGGGGTTGGCTCAATTCCCTTTCATGTGCATGTAAACCGATATAGGAAGCCCGACCGTGATCGGCACTGGCTGGTGGTTAGATTAGTTTGATTGCATGATTGAACTTTAATCTTTGGGGTTGCAAGTTTTGTTGCAATGCTGACACACTGACTGCAGCAGTTCTGCAGCTGCTTGATGAGTGAAATGTGTTGGCTGCGAGCCTGCTATAAGGTGGAACAGACTGTATGTACGATTATGTCAGATCACTGATTGAACGTTACATGTGTGACTTGATGTGCGTGTGCGCAAATGTGCATGCGCGTGTGCTGCAGACTGTGCCCACACTACACACATACACTTCATGTACATGTGTGTGTCAGTGTGTGTGTGTGTGTGTGTGGTCTGAGTGAGTCGAGCATGCAAAAAATTGAATGTGTTTTGTACGCTATGTTCTCTGCCCGGTGTCTGTGCTGCGCGTCTGTGCTTGGCCTGTAACTGGAGTTACACAAGCACGTTATTGCTGTGCCCGCCACCACAGTTTACATTCAACTTTATGAAAGTTGTGAGTGTGCTTCCTATGGGATTTAAATTAGTCCCAAACTGAGTCCCAACTATAGCAACTTTTGGGGGGGAGCTTTGGGCAATCTGGAAGTAACTTTGGGAATCTTAAGGTAACTTCTGGAATTTAGGGAATCTGTAGGAATGTATGCTACCATTATTTTTGTATTATCCAACCCAATTGTGGACGTGTGTGTGTGTGTGTGTGTGTGTGTGTGTGTGTGTGTATATACACACATTAATCATTGTCCACATCCTTGGGGTTATTTCAGGCTAAAGGCACAGACGCTATCTTATTATCTGTATTTGTTTTATTGAACCTGTTTTCTATCTCTCTCTTTTTGCTCTTAGTCTACCTCTGTCCCCTCTCTCCTCGCGGAATACTACAACAAAATGATGGCGCACTGCTTTACACAAATAAAAGCACTATGTTATGTCACACTTGTTTCACACGGAATCGAAAGTGATGCCTTCGAAAAGCTCTATCTCTCAGAAAGAGTGCACTGAAGCTTGTGGATCTTCTACTCGTGATGATTTCTTAAGACGCTGTCCTGTGATCAAGACAAGTAGGGCATTCATTTACAGAAAAACACAAAAAAGTTAGAATTATGGAGTGGACTATAGGACGTTTCTGCCTGACAGCAACGTAATGCATCCAGATTCCAGCCTAATATATCAACAACTGGATGTTTTGGAAAGGCCACTGCTAAAAGACCCACGTCCGTTTTTTATTTCTGTCGTAATACTTCTTTCCCACGCTCTTGCCTCCTTTGTGAAGTCTAGTACGCTCTGATTGCCCTGAACTTGACAGACTGCAGTTGACAGCCAGCCTGATTAATTAGTTGAATCAAGACCCGCCACTACTTGAAAGGTCAAGGAAGGGAGAGGGACACCACCGTCATTTTCTCTATCCAGCAATTCCAGCCATCAGATTCGTCACTCTGGCTGGCAGACTCGCACCGGTAGCTTGGTGAAATAACATTGGAGTCTATGAGAGTCGGCTGGACAGCCTACGAACGAACGCTAGAGTATTTCTGAACGATTGAGACCTTTTATAGAGTACTCGGCACAGGAAAATAAAAGAAGACATATCACACATTGTTTTTGGCTGTGTTGCTTTTCGATGTGTACACTTTATTTTTTATAGAGGTATCGAAATGTATGGCAAGACTGTCCACTATTTGCTGTCTGGCAACCAAATCTCGCGATACCTCCGAGACAGAAACTATACCTGCCACTGTTTTAGATGCCTCAATAAAATGATGTACTGTGAACATCGAAAAACAAGTGATTCGAAAACAACCTGTGATATGTCTTCTTTTATATTCCTGAACCTATTGTGTGACAAAGGTCGCAATCTTTTCTGAAATTGTGTTTGTTCACTGCCATGTATTTCATCGAACTTCCGGTGCAAGGTTTGCCGCCCATGAGCGTCATATAGCGCATCTTCCTTCAATAAGGTTCCTTGTGAAAGGTCTGATTCCTGCCGAAAATATTCTCACACCTAGATGATGATGAGCACACGAAACCTCCAATGTTACCATTAACCATTTGTGCCGCTGCGTTTTCCCCCTCTATGTGGCCGTGTGCAAAACGCCTGAGACAGTGAGACACCCGCCTCACCTTTTAGCCGTGGCTGCGTACACCTGTTCCACGGCCATTTCAGACCGCACCGTGCTCCCGGTTGGCAAGCGGCAACTAAAAAGTTGCATTGTGGGCTCGTAGATCTGTTATTTTCGGTGTGTGACACGTTCCACAACCAAATATAGGCTACTGTAAAGCAGGCATAAATGACTCTGTGAGGATCTGGTGGTTATTGAAGTGTCCAGACCTGTCTCTAGTCTGGTGAGCTTCATCAGTGCTGCCGGGCTGTCACGATTGTCAGAATCTTACATGACGATTAATTGTCACACAAATACCGGTAATTGCGATTAACCGCAACGATTGAATTGTGTTTCTCGTCGTTGATCATAATTGGAACATTTTGAATACAATTTTTATTTCTGTTTGGCTTTTAGGCTTCGTAAAAAAAAAAAAGTTGCACAGGGCCGATATGACAAATAACACATATCTGCTATTTAAATAGCAGATCTGCAAGCTCAAAATATGCGACCCATTTTACAGATTGTAAATTGTCTATTTTTTTTAACATTTCGGAAATGTTTTGAAGATATATGAACATTATCCATTAACTTTGAAATGATTTTGAGGATTATGTGCGGCCTAGTGCTGAGCTGTCTGTGTGATCCACAGACCTGTCTCTGGTGAGGTTCATTAGCCAGGAGCTCACCAGGGGATACTTCCTGGAGCACAACGAGGCCAAATACACCGAGCGCAGAGAGAGAGTCTACACCTGCCTCCGCATCCCCAAAGAACTGGAGAAGGTAAGGAATACATGCATTGCACATGCACACACACACACACACACACACACACACACACACACACACACACACAGAGACAATATTTTAGAATATGCTTTGAGAGAAAGGTAGGTATAACTATGCCTGGTTACGTAATATTAATAATTTTCAGTTACGATGCACTGACATAACAATTCAAGTTCTGACATGCAGACTGCCGTTACCACTTGAACATGCTGTTTGTGTGCGTGTGTGTGTGTGTGTGTAGTTGATGACGTTTGGCTTCTTCCTGTGTCTGGATGCCTTCCTGTATGTGTTCACTCTGCTGCCCCTCAGGGTACTACTGGCTCTGCTCCGCCTCCTCACCTTGCCCTGCTGCGGCCTCAGGTAACACACACACACACACACACACACACACACACACACACACACAGCCATTAAAGCTCTATTCACTAGGACAGACCAAGCATCAGACAAAAGGACCTTTTAGGGTCGTTTATGGGCGCGTCACGCTTGGAACGTGCGGCATAAACGGCCACGGCATGGAAAGGCGTTAGGGGAGCCAGCATGGTCATCTAAGGTCAACGCCACACGCAAAGCCACACCGTGCGGCTTGGATGGCCAGGGGTGGGGGGGTGGGGGATGCCATTAGAGGTGCCAGGCTGCCAGCATGGTCATCTTAGATCATCGCCCCGATGAGAACATCTAAAGGGCGTCACTACACACGAGTGTGTAGCATGCCGCTTAGATGGTCAGGTCGTTGGGACTCGGGAGGATGCCATTGGTCAGGTCGTTGGGACTCGGGAGGATGCCATTGGTCAGGTCGTTGGGACTCGGGAGGACGCCATTGGAGGTGCCGGCAGGAACATCTAATGTCATCACTACACGCGACCTTTCAAAAATAGCAGATATACAAGCTTGTAGCGGACCACTAGTAGTCCGTGGACCATCGGTTGAGAAACAGTGGTATGTATAGACATGGGATGCACTAATGTTAGCCCATATCCCCTCCCAACACAACAGTGGTCCCCAGGTTGATTCTTAGCCAGGGTGGTGGTCCCTGGTTCACAGTCGTGTCTTTGAAGCATGTGGTTAGAATGACGGTTTCCCATTTCTTTACACAGTCCTTTGCATTATTGTTGAACTCTGCGAGATCTTTGAAGCTGCAAGGTTTGGGTAGTAGAGGGCAGACAAGGCAGTGCTGCATCGTATGGTCCTCTTCTCCACATTCACAGATGGTTGGGCCGGTTTACATTATTATTATACATTATTGGGGGGGGGGGGGGGGGGGGGAAATAATAATTGTCATTCAAATCAGTCCCAGACCTAGTTATTGGCATTACATGGTTACACATATTACAGACACATACTGTACAGTTGCATGTGGAAATGGGCCCGACGGCCTGTGTAATACCACCATCCACCTCCAGAGGGGGAGCAGAACTCTGTTGAGTCCAGGTCGAGTCAGACTGAATAGCTGCAATTAGAATGGATTAACTCACCTTTTAACGAGCAGGAATAACAAGTAATCTGCGTAACTCTGTTAACTGTGTGTGTGTGTGTGTGTGTGTGTGTGTGTGTGTGTGTGTGTGTGTGTGTGTGTGTGTGTGTGTGTGTGTGTGTGTGTGTGTGTGTGTGTGTGTGTGTGTGTGTGTCCGTGTCCAGTGGTTCGCGGCTGCTGCAGCCGGCCCAGGTGTGTGACGTGTTGAAAGGGTTAATCATGGTCCTGTGCTACACCATGATGGGATATGTAGACTACTCCATGATGTACCACCTGATCAGAGGGCAGTCTGTCATCAAGCTGTATATCATATACAACATGTTGGAGGTACGTACCACCTGATCAGAGGGCAGTCTGTCATCAAGCTGTATATCATATACAACATGTTGGAGGTACGTACCACCTGATCAGAGGGCAGTCTGTCATCAAGCTGTATATCATATACAACATGTTGGAGGTACGTACCACCTGATCAGAGGGCAGTCTGTCATCAAGCTGTATATCATATACAACATGTTGGAGGTACGTACCACCTGATCAGAGGGCAGTCTGTCATCAAGCTGTATATCATATACAACATGTTGGAGGTACGTACCACCTATCATATACAACATGTTGGAGGTACGTGTACTCACACCCTTCGACCTGACGTCGAAATGAAAAAAAAACTATTTTCTTTCTGTTTCTATGTCAGTGGTTCTCATTATTTCATGTCAAGGACCTCAGAAGTTATATGTAATATGCCGCCGACCCCCATCTGAAAATGTGCTGTTCCAGGGATCTCAGATTTGAGTTAAAAACTGAAACTCTGAAAGAATATATATTCAAAGATTTGAGGCACATTTTCACGATTTTTCAAAAATAGCAGATCTACAATTTTTTTTAATTTTAATTTGCCTTTATAATTTAAATCCGATCTGGAGAAACAATCTTTAAATTGTACCATTTAACACATAGACTGCTACAGGTTCTAGCGGACCCTGGCTTACTGGTGCTGAAGGCTTAACATGGGCTTTTTGAACTTTTTGGGGGGCCCACAGCGAGGGGCCTCTTATAGCGAGAATCACAATCGCATAAATAAAAAGAAAGCCCAACTTGTCCACTTCAATTTAAAAAAAAAATTATGATTCTACCATCTTCCATTCTGGAGATATTGACCTTTTTCTAACACCTGCTTTTGCCTGCACGCTGCTTGTGAAAAAAAACAACAGAGATATGGAGGCCTGAAGTTGACAGACATTTCAGTTCAGTTTTTTTAGTTCAAAAGACCGATATAAAATTGAGCACAAATAATATCCTATACAAACCATATACCGAATGAAAGCCCTGAATGTCTACTTTTAGGAGGAAAACAGTACACATTGTACACATATACAGTTTGTCACTAATTGGCTATTGAATGCAGCTTGCGCCCACCAGAGAACTTTAGAGAAGGCATGGACCCGAAGAACTATTATTCACAAAATAAGGCCTATAGCGACATGTACATACTATATACCGTATGAAACAGTAGACTCTCTGCTTTCATAAGAAAAATACCACCCAGAAAAATCACACCCCTGTGAAGTGAGCAGTGCAATTGCACTGCTCACTTCACAGGGGTGTGATTTTTATTATTATTACAGTATTAGTATTTTTCTTATGAAAGCAGAGAGTCGACTGTTTCATACGGTATATAGTATGTACATGTCGCTATAGGCCTTATTTTGTGAATAATAGTTATTCAGGCCCATGCCATCTCTAAAGTTCTCTGAAAAAGATAATTTTAGAGAGCATGGACCTAACAACTAAATATTCACAAAATAAGGCCTATAGCGACATGTACATACTATATACCGTATGAAACAGAATACTCTCTGCTTTCATAAGAAAAATACTAATACTGTAATAATAATAGAAATCACACCCCAGTGAAGTGAGCAGTGCAATGTTGCACTGCTCACTTCACAACATTGCACTGCTCACTTCACAGGGGTGTGATTTTTATTATTACGAGTAAGACGCGCGAACGCGGAAGGCGAACGCAGATCGTAAATTGCAATAACAATTAGAATAAATTACAGACATGATCTGCAGGGTGTCATAGTTAGTGCTTGGACCACGCCAGCTCCATATATGGTCACAAAAGACGCCATCACACTCATGTCACCATGACTCAGCCATAACCATATAAGGAGTCCCCAAAGCAGGACCACGCCATCACACTCATGTCACCATGACTCACAAATCACTCAGCTCCATATATGGGCACAAAAGGGCCAGGTCCACATATACAGTAAGCGGGACAGACAGACACACACACACACACACACACACAGACAGACAGACAGACAGACAGACAGACAGACAGACGTGATCTGCTAGGTCTCATAGTAAGTGCTCATTGCATTCGCAATTACAGTATTAGTTTTTTTCTTATGAAAGCAGAGAGTCTTGATGCACATTATCTGATCATAAAACGGACTTGGAAACTTTCTTCAATCGTAGCCCCATATGTGCCCTCTCCCTACGCTCATTGAACTCATTCTGTGATTCGAGCTACAAACAATCGCAGTAACGGGGGGGGGGGGGGGGGCAACTAGGCTTTGAGGAAATGATCTTGCATAATCAACATTATTGTCGATTGTCGTGTGCCGCTCCAAACATGTCCAGACATACCACTAACCTCATCGATCCAGTCTCGCGTATCTATAAGGTGAGACGCGAGACTGGATCGGATTGTGTCTGGACATGTTTGGAAAAAAAAACAACGACGATCGTGGATGGATCACATCCATGATGGATGCGGCAGAAGCAGAAGCAGCACGCAACGTGTTTGGAAGAAAAAAAACGAGAAAGCACCACCTGTCGTTGCAAGACAAACACCCGTATGTTGCTGATAGACAGATAATAATCGATCCGATTTTGTCCTGCCGTTCATTTTATCACATTAGGTGCAGGGCAGGCTGCTCGACGGTGAGTTTATAATAGCCTGTTGTAACGAGAAAGGGGGGTGGATGGATGGATGCCTTATGATGGATGCGAGCAAAGCAACAGCAGCAGCAGTACGGCTTGCGATCAGCGACCAACGTATCATGGCGGGCCCTCGATAATGATGTGCAATCTGTCCATGACTAACTCCACATGTTATTGGCAAACGTTACGTTATGAAATCAAATGCCGATCGTTGCAGGTTTATATACGGGCAGAGAGCAAATCGCGTTGTATCTTGTTCCGAGAATGAGAGTGAGTGCAAGCCTTGCAGTTGAAAGCAGTGGGGACTCGGGAGTGGGGGGGGAAGTGGAACTGCCAATGCGATCCAAGAGGAAGAGACCCCCCCCCACCATTCTCCCTCGGGAGAAACCATGTAGAAACAGGAGGGGAGGGGGAATCGAGTGTATTCACACAAACAAGAGCATTGTCCCATCCATTTTAGATCCCCTGACATCTGCGTTGGTCTATGCCGGACGGCCGTCTCCAATACGTCGTACGTCCTCGCATAGACCAACCAATAGGCGGTGCCAGACGCTTCTCAGACCAACACCTCTTTTCAGCAGGGGGGGGTTTTAACTCTTTTTAGAGCCGATCGGTGTTACATTATGAGTTGTCCGGGCGCAAATATAGTTGAACCATAGTAATCAATAAAAAAACGTTTTTTGGACCATAAAACGTATAAAAACGTTATGCGCTTCTTGCGCTTGGCTATAATAAAACGTTTAAAAACGCTTTGCGCATTCGATGAGTTAAGTGATATAAATATAAGAGCCAATCATACGTTTTGCATCTTTGTTACAGGCCTAAACATTCTCCCTGCCGATCATGAGAACAACAATCAGTGATCGGTCTTTCTTTATATCTTATATATATAAAAAAACGATTGATCTGAACCTATTTTAGGGCCTAAGAGGCACGACATATTTTTATGTACAACAGTGTTGCAAAAAACCCATTGTAAATATCTTCTGCCTCCCGTCCACTAGGTGGCGGACCGTCTCTTCTCGTCGTTTGGTCAGGACATCCTGGACGCTCTGTACTGGACGGCCACGGAGCCCAAAGAGAAGAAGAGAGCTCACATAGGAGTCATCCCTCACTTCCTCATGGCTGTTCTCTACGTCTGTATCCATTGTGTGTGTGTGTGTGTGTGTGTGTGTGTGTGTGTGTGTTAGTCTTGATTCCAAGTAGTAAGTAATGTAATATTATTACTTTTTCCAAGGAGTAATAACTAATAAGTAACATATTACTCTCAATAAGTAATAAGTAACATGTCACTCTCCTAAGTAATATTTTCATCTTGTGACACCAGTGCGAAATTAAATCGGGCTTATGGTAGATCACCAACTAAATGCCCCAAATGTGAAAGTCACATCAGTAGAAGGGGGCCTAATCTAGATCTCTGGGTGACTCCGGGGGCCAACTAAGTACACCTGTATAGGGTTTTAAGTAAATGAGCACTCAGGGTTTTGCAGTGTGTGCTGTATATGCGCGCACACACCATGTGACTTTGTTGAGGTGTGTTTTCCTGAGCGTCTCCTTTCAGTTCTTCACGCCATTCTCATCATGGTCCAGGCCACCACCCTCAATGTAGCCTTCAACTCCCATAACAAGTCACTGCTCACCATCATGATGTCTAACAACGTGAGTCTCTCCCACACACGCGCACACACACACACACACACACACACACACACACACACACACACACACACACAGTGATGTAAATAGGTTTTCAATGTTTCAATGTAAGGAGTCCCGGGATGCAGGGACTGGTCTTTTAGATGAGTCACAGGGACATTTTATGAGTCCCACTTCAACAACGTTAGGAGTCATATTTTTTCCATATTTACAAATTGCAACATTTAACTCCCATTTCATGTTATATGGTTATAAATGTGGGTTATATTATTCATTTAGAAAACAGAAGAAGAAATGATTATTATAACTAAAGCTAGCAAAAATAAACTAGAATAAAAAACAGTACAGTAAGATGCAGAGGTCGTTGTTTTTTTCCCCTTAACTATAAACTGTGCAAAATGCACCCTATTTTAATCTCTGCACACACACGACGGGTTGTCATCTCCCCCTCCTAATGAGGAGAGGAGTCATTACGACGATGTCCCACTTTCATTACTTTTGACAGCTAATTCTGATAATAGTCTCAGCTGGTCTTTACACGAGAATGGTGTTCATAGAAAACGGCAAAATAAAGTATCGTTTGCTGGGGTCCCTTTAGACGAGACCGGTGTTTTCAGGAGGTGAAAACGCAACAAAGTGAAACCACCTCCCAGAGTGGAAATCTTTGAGAACGCCGTTTTATCCCTTCTCCGTGTAAACAGGCAAAACGGAGAATCCGCAAAACGTATGAAATCATGGCTCACGTTGGCTGTTTATTACATTGATGCAGAGCCATATATGATATAATGGAGTTCCTGAACAAGCCTTCATTTATGTAGCCTAATGTATTATAAAATATATAACCATCCCGGTGCGCGCTCTGCCTGTATGCTCTGGGCTGCCTGACAGCCTGTCTGACTGTGTCACCTCGACGCGTTAGTAGAAAGCAGGCAGCGAGCGACGGCCACAACCACGTTGTGTTCTGGAAGCAAAACCCTGATACGTGAAGGGGTTCTTCTTCTTGTAGAAAATAACATTGTATTCATTAAAGGACAACTTTAGTTTTCTTTTTCAACCAAGGTTCATGTTTTAGGTTGTTAATAGAGAAAGTAAAAGATGAGGGTTAAATTTGTCTCATTTGCTGCTTTCTTTAGTTTTAACGATTTGAGCTATTTCTGACAGGAAGGTGGGGGCATTCGGACATAGGGCTAAATACGTATTTGTTTTTACAACATTTTACAGCGATTTCATTATTATTATTTGCTATAGTCCTACTAGACCCCAAGAAATGACATCTGGCCACAAAAGATCACCGGATCTACTACTAATAATAAAGAAATCTCTATAAAACGTATAAAAAAAAACTATTACATTTTAAATACATATTTAGCCCCATGTTCGAATGCCCCCGAAACGAAAGAAAGCAGCAAATGAAAAGAGACGAGTGGGTTTTTTTAACACCCATCTTTTACTTTCTCTAATAACAACCTAAAACATGAACCTTGGTTGAAAAAAACTAAAGCTGTCCCTTTAAAATGAATAAATCCTATATTATAGATAATTTAGGCATTTAGCAGATGCTCTTAATCCAGAGCGATTCACAGTGCGCAAGAACAACACAAGGTAATACATCAAATGCATAGAAATAGTCTTCTAGGAAGTACTGTACACTAAGAACCTAACATCCGTCTAACAGTAGAATATCTGTATAGAATATCTGACGGTATTAGAACGTTGATGTTCATTTTGTATTCATCCTTAGGGCACCAAATCAATATGGATAGCATTTAGGCTGCCCTGAGAGCAGAATTCAAAAGTGTTTTTTGACAGCAGAAACTGCCTGTCATAATTTCACCCCCTCCCTATCTAAAGAGTGGACAGTATTAGGATGTTGATATTGATTTTGTATCTTAGGGCCCCAAATCACACTTTGGAACGCCATCTATAGCTTTTAACCCATTTTGGGCGGGAACCCCTTTTGGTGTTTTAAACATTGTTATAATTTAGCTATTGAAAAATAGCAGATCTACAAGCTCATATCGCTCCACCGAGTGGCACGCTACGAGCTTGTAGGTCTGCTATTTTTGAAAAATCGTGAAAATATTTATTTCCAAAAACTGGAGGATTTAGAAGATTTTTTTTATTTATTTCGAGGTCAGGCCAAAATGGATTAAGATGCATATCAGTCCTCTTCCCTTTCCGCTCCCATGACAGTGTTTGACCGTGTTTACACTGATGTGAAAGCCATCATTAATGTCTGTCTGTCCTCTTTGGCAGTTTGTGGAGATAAAAGGGAGTGTGTTCAAGAAGTTTGAGAAGAACAACCTGTTTCAGATGTCCAACAGTGGTGAGCAGTGCAAACAACTAATCAACTCTTTATGCCATTAACCACACAAGACCTATTTTCAAGAACATAGGATCTACAAGCTCACAACACATCCCGGTTGAACAAGTTGTGAACTTGTAGATCTGCCTTTTGACAAATATTCTAAATGTTGTATCGGTGTTGGCCCAGAATTTCCAATTGATGCCTCCATTTATGTCCAGGCATTTGATCTCAGGGTTGAAAATGTAGGCAGATGAGTTCTGTGTGTGTGTGTGTGTGTGTGTGTGTGTGTGTGTGTGTGTGTGTGTATGGGCATGCGTGCGTGCGTCCAGAAGTAGGTTAATCCTGGATTGATGTGTTGTGTTTTGTGCAGACATAAAGGAGAGGTTCACCAACTACATCCTCCTGCTCATCGTGTGCCTCAGGAACATGGAGCAGTTCTCCTGGAACCCAGGTAACCATCACACTGCAGCCTCATTGTCTCCACCAGGCCGAAGGCATGCGGAGAGAGTATGTTTTGCACTCCGTCCGTGTGTGTCCGTCCGTCCGTCCGTCCGTCTGTTATCAGCTAATCTCCGGCACCGTTGGCCCGATCCATGCCAAACTTTGCACACACACTCCCTGGATGCCAACGATGAACCTCTGCTCCAAATATTCCTCAACGGTCTGTTGTAGCGCCACCATGAGGCCGATTTAGGCAAAACACATTTCTGTAGATTACTCTTACACATTTTATCCATACATCACACAATTCGATATACACTATCTCCATAGTCATGTGATCAACACGGAGCGGCACCATTTCCCATCTTCCATCCTGATTGGCTAAGATTGGCTTCCAAAGCTCACACGATTGGTCTGTTTCGAAAAAATGCCACAAATCACAAACACTGTGCAATTTCCGTGAAATTATACACGCACATTTCCACTAGGCCGAGGACGACATGCCACAATTATTTTCCCCAAATCAGCCTCACGTGGCGCTATAACAGGCCAATTCCTGTTTAGCTATAACTGCATTGATCTGTATACAACTTATGTATGCACTCCCTAGAGGCCATGGAAAAACATTGTCCCTGCATCGCTCCACATCTGCCGGTTATAGCGCCACCATGAGGCCGATTTCTGCAAAACACATTGCTTATGTTAGTCGCACAGATTTAATCCAAATCTCACGCAAATCGGTCCACATGATCTCTGTAGTCATGTGATCAAGACGAGTCTGTTGGATTTCTCAGATTCTACACTGATTGGCTAAGATTGCCTTCCAAAGTTTTCAGGAGTGGCCCGTTTCGTTCAGAATGCTGCACATGTCCTGCTCATCCAGAATTCTATCCTCAGAGATGCGTATGAGTGATCTGGCTCTGCATTTCCTCAATAAAATGAAGAAAAGTGTTGCAAAAAACTAAACCAGAAAAACATAACCTAAACATTTTGCCAAACATCTCACACAGTCCTATCCTCCTGGTGGAGACCTGTGCCCAGAAGGGCATCTCACAGAGTCCTATCCTCCTGGTGGAGACCTGTGCCCAGAAGGGCATCTCACACAGTCCTATCCTCCTGGTGGAGACCTGTGCCCAGAAGGGCATCTCACACAGTCCTATCCTCCTGGTGGAGACCTGTGCCCAGAAGGGCATCTCACACAGTCCTATCCTCCTGGTGGAGACCTGTGCCCAGAAGGGCATCTCACACAGTCCTATCCTCCTGGTGGAGACCTGTGCCCAGAAGGGCATCTCACACAGTCCTATCCTCCTGGTGGAGACCTGTGCCCAGAAGGGCATCTCACACAGTCCTATCCTCCTGGTGGAGACCTGTGCCCAGAAGGGCACTTTGTCTAGTTCTGACTGCACTGCACCTCAATGCTTCACCGCAGTGCT
>NC_137864.1:45238824-45281324 GCF_963924005.1 Protomyctophum bolini
ATGCATTTCTATGGTAAAGATGTGCTTCTATACCATATAAAATAGAAATGCTCTTCTTCCCAGTGCCCAGCAGTGTGTTTCAGAGTGCCCTGGGTACAGAGTGCCCTGGGTACAGAGTGCCCTGGGTACAGAGTGCCCTGGGTACAGAGTGCCGAGTGCCCTGGGTACAGAGTGCCCTGGGTACAGAGTGCCCTGGGTACAGAGAGCCCTGGGTACAGAGAGCCCTGGGTACAGAGAGCCCTGGGTACAGAGAGCCCTGGGTACAGAGTGCCCTGGGTACAGAGTGCCCTGGGTACAGAGTGCCCTGGGTACAGAGTGCCCTGGGTACAGAGTGCCCTGGGTACAGAGTGCCCTGGGTACAGAGTGCCCTGGGTACAGAGTGCCCTGGGTACAGAGTGCCCTGGGTACAGAGTGCCCTGGGTACAGAGTGCCCTGGGTACAGAGTGCCCTGGGTACAGAGTGCCCTGGGTACAGAGTGCCCTGGGTACAGAGTGCCCTGGGTACAGAGTGCCCTGGGTACAGAGTGCCCTGGGTACAGAGTGCCCTGGGTACAGAGTGCCCTGGGTACAGACAGTGCCCTGGGTACAGAGTGCCCTGGGTACAGAGTGCCCTGGGTACAGAGTGCCCTGGGTACAGAGTGCCCTGGGTACAGAGTGCCCTGGGTACAGAGTGCCCTGGGTACAGAGTGCCCTGGGTACAGAGTGCCCTGGGTACAGAGTGCCCTGGGTACAGAGTGCCCTGGGTACAGAGTGCCCTGGGTACAGAGTGCCCTGGGTACAGAGTGCCCTGGGCACTTCAAGTACAAAATGGATACACCTTTGGAGAGGAGTGTCGCCGCTGCTCATCAGTCAGACAGACACAGCAAGGAGGGTAAAATGTGACTTTTATCCTCCTCGCTGTGTCTGTCTGACGGGATCATTTACAAGCTGACTTTGAATCATTGATTACCACAACCATGAGAAGTCCATGTTTACTGTTATATTTCAGCTGAGCTGTTTATGCTGACAGGATGATGGAAACGCACAGCAACTGTTCTTTTTGTCAAATATGTTTTTATTGAACAGATTATACATTATTACAAACATTATGATATGAAATACTTTTTTTATGAAACAAAATGAAAGACAAAAATAAACAAGACAAAAAAGAGAAAGAAATCCCTTAACCCTCCCACCCATACTGCTCAGTGACACTGCATACTATATAATAAGATGATAGAAAGCTCATGGAAAACATCTGAAAAGAAAATGGCGTACAGTCAACCATATCAATGGTATCCTGTCTATTAATTGTTTCTACTCAGGTAATGGACAAGGGGGCAGCCAAACCTTATCAAACTGTCTCTCCCTGTTTCTCAGGAAATACCTTATTCTCTCAAGATGAAGTGTACTAGTCATTTCATTTAACCAGTCACAGCAACTGTTCTAACGTAGAAGGCATCATTAAACATATTATATTATGGATGTGATATCCAAAAGCACCCCTCCACTCAAAATAAATAAAAATAAACAGGTTTTTTTATTTGATTGTTGGAAATATTTATTAACACTTTGCAGAATTACAGTACATTTCAAGTACAACTCAATACAAAGACTGTTAACTGTGAGTGGACGACACCATAAAGCATTGCACTTGTTTACAAGAGGGTCCACCTTGGCCAATTCATCAAAACATTTAGAGACGTACGAATAGACACTGCGTTGTCTTGCAGAAAGATCTTCCTTGTGTGAACCTCTGTTGCTGACTGTGTTGAGTTGTGACTAATGCTGTTGTTTTCTGCCTAGGCGTACACAGACTACAGTGACTCAGTGTCCAGAAGAATGGGCTTCATTCCTCTTCCTCTGGCTCTGCTGGTTGGTATCACGTTGTCATAACGCAGTCACACAAACGTCATGGGCACTCACCCACCCGCCCCACCGTCGCTCACATAAATGTCTCTAGACAAACCATATAGACCCATAACATGCTGTGTGTATTTATCATGTAGACCAGTAGTTCTCAAACTTGTCATGTCAAGGACCCCCACTGTACTCGGACCCACGTCTGAAAATATATTGCGCCAGGGGAACCCCCCTTTACAAGATTTGTGTCGTGTTTATTTTTTTGAGTGGTGCAACCACTCCTACATCCAGCAATGTCTGTGTACCTGTTTACCTGTACAGTATGTATGTGTGAGCACGAGTGGTGTGTGCATGTGTGAAATTGGAACGAGAGAAGTATGTGACATGGCTGCCACCTGCTGGACGCCAATCCAACTTCTGACTGCCACGGTCTGCGCACGCAGCACAGAAACAGATGTTGTGGGCGTCCATCTTGTGCTAAATAAATAGCGTCAATGCTAGCGAGCTAAAATATAGCCATCCTTGCTCTAGAAAGCACCAATGTTTCCATCTAGACCACCGGATAATCAGCAAAGACGTCCGAACATCGCGCTAATTGACCAAACCACGGAGAGCTTTTAGTTTGCCTGTATAATGGGAGGTGGACGGGACCGCTGTTGTGCAACCCGGTCTAGGTTCGCTAAAGAAGGAAAGGCCGAGCCAAAATAATAATGAAGAAATTGTTCTCAGCGACGCAGATTGATATCCATAATAAAGCTAATCAGAGAGAGAGAGAGAGAGAGGTTGCACCACTCGGTTCACACAGGTATGATTTTTTAATAGTAGATCGACTATTTTCAAATAGCAGATGTAGTCCTATGTACATATAAAGTGGTTAATCTGGTTTTGATCCTATATTAACCCATTCTGGACGGGAACCCCTTTTGGTGTTTTAAGGATTATGTTATACTTTAGCTATTGAAAAATAACAGATCAAGTGCCGCGCTACGAGCTTGTGGGTCTGCTAAAAAATATATATCGTGAAAATGTAGCGGAAATCTTTGAATATATATTTCAGAGCGCACGTTTTAACTCAAATCTTTGCTTCTGGGGGTCCGTAGAACAAAATATTTTCAGACGGGGTCGACATATCATTTGTGGGGTGCTTGACATGAAAATCCTTGCGAACCACTGACATAGAAACATAGGTTTTTCAGAAAACTATCAGGATTTAGAAGGCATTTTTTGTAGAATCATCCTCGGTCTAAATGGGTTGACATGTTTTCATTGGGGTACCCGAAGCCCACTTTGTGAACCGCTGATGACGTACTGTAATATTGTATAATGTGTGGGCGGCTGTGGCTCAGGAGGTAGAGCAGGTCGTCCAATGATCCCTGGGTCGGCGGTTCGAATCCCGGCTCCTCCTGTCCACATGTCGAAGTATCCTTGGGCAAGACACTGAACCCTACATTGCCTCCAATGAGTTGGTCAGTGTGAGCTTGCCACCATTGGTGTGTGAATGTGGGAAGTGAGGACGCTGGCATCGACTGTTCACCGCTTCACCGCCCAATGTATGAATGAATGAACTATTTTAAAGCGCTTTGAGCACTTGGAAAAGCGCTATTATAATTAATGAATGTATTGATGTGGTTGTGTCCTTCCAGTTAATCAGAGTGGTGAACAGCTCAGTGAAGATCCAGGGCTCTCTGTCCTTCATGTGTGTTCTGCTCTTCTACCTCGGGTAAACATCACACCCCTACTATACATCTCCTTGGCTCTCGTTTTAACTTCATACTGTACACGCTAGCGTCTCTATTCTGGGGCAAACATTAGGTGAAAATAGCCCATCTTTGTGAACTTGAAGATGGACTAATTCTGTTTAAGATATTTTAGCGTGGAAAATAATAGATCCTGCACACAGGTCTTCACTTAGAGCAAAAAAAAAGTATTCTATTTCAAGTACAGGTCAGTCTCATGCGCACCTGTCCCAGTAGTAGGCCAGTCAATCTAAGCAAAAAATGGGCCTGATCCAAAATAAATTGCACAAGTAATCGTTTTTTTATGATCCTTGATTCCTTAGGGTCATCCAAATTACATATTAAAAGTATTATATACATTGTGGATCATGGTAAATTCAGTGGTTGAAAGTTGGACTACCAATTCTAATTTCAATTAAGCTTTAAGTAGCATGTAATGTGTCAAACTAGGGGTTATTCATGATTCTGAATCCATTCCAAGCATTTGTTTTGCACTAAAAACACCCAAATGTGCTGATCTCATCACATTTTGTCACATTTGGGCAATCAAAACATTAAACGCCATTGACATTGAAGGGAAAATGTACATCATATGTAAACGAGCAAATCGGCTAACCAATCACAGGCAACAGGCATTCTGATTGGCCAGTATGAGATGACGATGTACGATAAAATGTACGATGTTGTATGGTCAAATCTTAGATTGACTGGCCTATAGTTGGATAAAAGCAGAGTAATCTAGTAAGAGAGTAATGACACTCCCGTTGACTCCCATTGTAACAATGGAATGTGGAAGTGCTCATTCTATCTCAATGGGATAGTTCCAGCCATAGGAGCAATGTTTGGAACTATAGCCCATAGTTTTGCGGCGAGATCAAAGTGTGTCGCCACTCTCTTACTATATTACTCTGGGTAAAAGATATTTAGTGTAAAATGAAAACAGGATGTGGCGGAGTAATGAGCCCTGTGTGACTCCTCTCAACTGAGTATGGGGTTTAAGTGTTTAACCCATTCTGACCTGAGATCAGATTCATACGAGGTTTCCACTGGACACACACTGGTCTGATTAACCCATTCTGACCTGAGATCAGATTCTAAAAATGTGAGTCGCTCTTCGACTTTTCAAAAATAGCAGACCTACAAGCTCACAACACATTGGGTTGCGACGGATTGGAATGCGTTGTGAGCTTGTAGCTCTCCCACTGTTATCCTATTATGACATGCCCTGAATAGAGATACTGGTGTTCATGTGGTTAACCATGTTAATGTGCAGTATTTAACAAAACATATTGCAATGTAATTTAAGAGGGTGTGTGTGTGTGTGTGTGTGTGTGTGTGTGTGTGTGTGTGTGTGTGTGTGTGTGTGTGTGTGTGTGTGTGTGTGTGTGTGTGTGTGTGTGTGTGTGTGTGTGTGTGTGTGTGTGTGTGTGTGTGTGTGTGTGTGTGTGTGTGTGTGTGTGTGTGTGTGTGTGTGTGTGTGCGCGTGCGTGCAGGATGATGACTCTGAAGGTGCTGAACAGCATCATTCTGTTGGGGACGTCGTGCATGTTCGTGAAGGAGGCCAACATGGAGGAGAAGCTGTTTGATCCTCCTCCTTCCGTCGCCTCCAGCCGTGCCAACTCCAGAGCACAGCGGCCCAAACACACACACACTGTTACACTACAAGGTAACACAACTCCAGAGCACAGCAGCCCAAACACACACACACACACACACACACTGTTACACAACTCCAGAGCACAGCCGCCCAAACACACACACACACTGTTACACTACAAGGTAACACAACTCCAGAGCACAGCCGCCCAAACACACACACACACACACTGTTACACTACAAGGTAACACAACTCCAGAGCACAGCCGCCCAAACACACACACACACTGTTACACTGCAAGGTAACGCAACTCCAGAGCACTGCGGCCCAAACACACACACACACACACACACACACTGTTACACTACAAGGTAACGCAACTCCAGAGAACTGCGGCCCAAACACACACACACACACACACTGTTACACTGCAAGGTAACACAACTCCAGAGCACAGCCGCCCAAACACACACACACACACACTGTTACACTACAAGGTAACACAACTCCAGAGCACAGCCGCCCAAACACACACACACTGTTACACTGCAAGGTAACACAACTCCAGAGCACAGCAGCCCAAACACACACACACACACACACACACACACACACACACTGTTACACTGCAAGGTAACACAACTCCAGAGCACAGCGCCCCAAACACACACACACACACACACACACACACACACACACACACACACACACTGCAATGATAGTCAACGGACCAATGCTGGTTCGAGCTGCAATGACAAATTCGGCCACTATGTCCATTTCGCCTCAGGGTTTCCTCCGGGTGCTGTCTCTATTAATATATATACTCTACGATATAAACCCTTAAATGAGTTTGCTCGTCAGTGGCAGTTGTTTAAAGGGACATAACCTCCTTTCGCCCCGTCTCAAACAAACAGATCCCGTGGCAGAGAGAGGAGGGCCGTCGGGGTCATCGGCGTCCGTCAGCTCGCAGCCCGACCAGCCGCCAGAGAGCAGCCACCACCACCACCACCCGGCGCCCCCCACGCTGCCCAAGAGCGACTCCGCCTTCCTGACCACGCCCGACGGCGACGACGAAGACGACAAGATCCTGATCCTGAACCGCGACACGGGCCTGGAGGGAGACTCCGGACTCAAGCCCCGGACGCCCAAGAAAGACCTGCTGGAGATCGACCGCTTCACCATCTGTGGCAACCGCATAGACTGACGGGACGGGGGCGAGGACGAGGTCAACATCCATCCTGCCAATGGAGCCTGGTTCAGGGATCAGACAAACTCTTTTGTTTTTGTGGGGCGGCGGGCGGGAGGGGGGGACCCATCCCCTATGAACCCCTTGAAGCCCTGCTTTGAGTATTTATTGCTATTTATTACCGACTGAACCCCCAGGGCATTGGGCTGTAGGAAAAGGCCATAGCAGACTGGAGAGAATACCCCTCTACCACCACTACAATTTCACCCGACCACCAACCGGACACGACCAGTTACTGTGGGATGGGCTCGTGGTGGTCATCCTACTTGGCCAACCCCCCCCCCCCCCCCGCCCCCACCCCGGGAGACGATGGGAACACGTCGGGAAGGCGGGGTGAATGTTACTTTTGTGATGTCATACGGACGCACCATCATGTGATTTGTAAAAGAACGTTGCAGCTGGACTGTGCGAGGAAGCGTTCGCAAGCACGTGTTGGCCCGAGGAGTGCACCAACCAAGGAGTGCACCAACCGAGGAGTGCAACTACGTTTTTTTTGTTTTTTGACAAGGAACATAAATGTTCTAGATTTTTAAGGTTTTTCAAAAGTTGGAAAAATATTTGAAATGTTTTTACGAATATTGTTTTTTTCTTTCTTTTTTTTTCCTTTTTTTTTTACTATCGCTCATGTTCTGAACTATAGGTCATAGACCCCAAACAATGCTCTTATCAAGTTATGTTTCAGTCATAAATGGGGATGCACGATATTGCAATTTTGGCCAAAAAAACAATTATTTCCATGGTCATGCCGACCGATAGTCATAGTGATTATTGCAATACCATTTTCCAGTACACCTTTTATACTGGACACTGTTAAGACACTCATTTCTTCTGCCTGACTAGATTTTCTGACATTTTGCACACACACACCCCTGCACATTATCTATGGAATCATGTGGTAAACATAGATATTCCATACCGATTGGCTGTTTGTGGGAGGGCCTAATCATGAACGCAATGTCCGATTGATCCTCTCGTGTAGCCAGACAACCAAAATATCTATATAAATGCTATATAGAGTCTGGAACTACAGCTCTATATGAATGCTATAGACCGATTCCGTAGCGGTTTCATGGTCGCAGCTTACGTATTTCCTGTAGGCGGACTCGACGTAGCTGCGGGGTTTAAACCCTCACCAGGCGCATCTCTTCCACTACAGTGAACGGCAGAGTGACTGATATTAGTCTGCCTCAAACGTTACTCTTTTACCTGCTTTTTTACTAACACTAACATTACAAAGATGTCCAGAACATCGAGATGAACCTGTGTAGTTTATGGCTGCTCCAACAGTAGTGGCAACATAAAAAATAAAAAAAACGGAATGTCTAATATCCACCAGAGCCATAGAGTAATGGTTGAGACGAAGCAGTGAAAGGTCCTGAAAGATACATAATTTCAGTCTTACCCAATACTAAGCATTTAAAGTATGAGGTATAAAGTACAGCAGCCTTGTGTTAATAAAACAGAAAGATTTGGTATTGGGTAAGACTGGCGTTATGTATCTTTCACTGCTTCGTCTCAACCATTACTCTATGGCTCTGGTGGATATTAGACATTCCGTTTTTTTTTTTTTTTTATGTTGCCACTACTGTTGGAGCAGCCATAAACTACACAGGTTCATCTCGATGTTCTGGGCATCTTTGTAATGTTAGTGTTAGTAAAAAAGCAGGTAAAGGAGTAAAGTTTGAGGCAAACTAACATCAGTCACTCTGCCGTTCACTGTAGTGGAAGAGGTGCGCCTGGTGAGGGTTTAAACCCCGCAGCTACGTCAAGTCCGCCTACAGGAAATACGTAGGCTGCGACCATGAGACCCGCTACGGAATCGGTCTATATAGAATCTGGAACTACAGCTCCAGAAATCCGAGTAAGGAAGCTGCCATTTCCGTTCACGAAGATATATTTAAAAAAATCTTTACATTTAATTTTTTTTTATTTCCATTTCAGCAAGCTATATCTCCTTAGCTGATTTGTATTTATATTGGGATAAAATTGTGCGACTGTAAAGACGAAATGGAAGTGGGTGGGGTAGGAGGCTCCGCTTCATCGCTTCCGTTTCTTCAGACTGTATGACGGAAGCATTTGAACAACAGTCTGACCACGCGAGTCTAGATTGACCCCACATTTGAATTGTATATTGGGGCCTCTACAGTACACAATGCAGAGCCACAACATTGATTTCACGTTTTTTACCAATTTTCACCAAATTGAGTACACGTGATCTCCGGAGTCAATGAGTTTGATGATATTGGCTTCCAAAATGAGTGGGCGGGCCTATTTATTATTTACCGAAAAACACCATACAGTTACATTATGGATGCGACATCCAGTCAAAACACCATACAGTTACATTATGGATGCGACATCCAGTCAAAACACCATACAGTTACATTATGGATGCGACATCCAGTCAAAACACCATACAGTTACATTATGGATGCGACATCCAGTCAAAACACCATACAGTTACATTATGGATGCGACATCCAGTCAAAACACCATACAGTTACATTATGGATGCGACATCCAGTCAAAACACCATACAGTTACATTATGGATGCGACATCCAGTCAAAACACCATACAGTTACATTATGGATGCGACATCCAGTCAAAACACCATACAGTTACATTATGGATGCGACATCCAGTCAAAACACCATACAGTACATTATGGATGCGACATCCAGTCAAAACACCATACAGTTATATTATGGATGCGACATCCAGTCAAAACACCATTCAGTTACATTATGGATGCGACATCCAGTCAAAACACCATACAGTTACATTATGGATGCGACATCCAGTCAAAACACCATACAGTTACATTATGGATGCGACATCCAGTCAAAACACCATACAGTTACATTATGGATGCGACATCCAGTCAAAACACCATACAGTTACATTATGGATGCGACATCCAGTCAAAACACCATACAGTTACATTATGGATGCGACATCCAGTCAAAACACCATACAGTACATTATGGATGCGACATCCAGTCAAAACACCATACAGTTACATTATGGATGCGACATCCAGTCAAAACACCATACAGTTACATTATGGATGCGACATCCAGTCAAAACACCATACAGTTACATTATGGATGCGACATCCAGTCAAAACACCATACAGTTACATTATGGATGCGACATCCAGTCAAAACACCATACAGTTACATTATGGATGCGACATCCAGTCAACCCCATATTGGAATTTCACGTTCTCTAGTGTGCACGTCCATGAGCGCGTTCACTTGTGCCCATAGTACAATAGTACATGCCACACATGCGGAAAAGCTCAACCTTATGTCATAGAAAACGCTATTAACCCATTCTGACCTGAGATCAGATTCATACGAGGTTTCCACCGGACACACACTGCTCTGATGAACCCATTCTGACCTGAGATCAGATTCTCAAAATGTCAGTCGTTCTTCGATTTTTCAAAAATAGCAGACCTACAAGCTCGTAGCGCGCCACTCGGTGGCGCGCTATGACCTTGTAGATCTGCTATTTTTCAATAGCTAAAGCATAACATGATGCTAACACCAAAATGGGTGCCCGTTCAGAATGGGTTAAACCCTGCAGCTTCCTCGGGTGCTCCAACGCAACCCATGACACACACCGTCTGTGAACTAAGCGACGCGGCACAGGCGTTGCCGCGCGTCAACGCCTGGAAAATAGCACAGTGGCGTATCGGAGCGCCAGGCGAGGCGTGAACGCGCGCCGGACGCCGCCGGTGTGGGATAGGTTCATTGAAAAATAACGGAGGCGGCTGTTTTGACGTGCAGCGTTCGCAGACGGTGTGTGTTGGGCTTCACACAGTCCTGGGTAGGCCACCCAGCCTGGTGGAGATGTCCACCGTGTTCCTTCCTGGGTGCAGATGCAGATTTCTAAAAAAGGAAAAATTGCTTTGTTGAAAGCTGATTTTATTAGACCTATACTGAACCCTACACTTTGTTCCCACAGGCCAGATTTAAATGAGCTGCGATATAGAAGTGTGTTATGTAAGATATGATCTCAATATGCATTGAGTCCCTCCTAAATCTAGCACAGTTGTCAGATTTCAGGTGACTTATTAAGTTATTATACAGTACAGTTGTATATCTTGCTCCCTCCTCCCATGACTGAAGCTGAACAGTCATTGCCAATGACAAATTAGTTGTCCCTTCAACAGATAACTTCACAGCGCAGACATCATCTCCTGTCTCGGTAGGTTAACCCATTTTGGGGCGGGAACCCCTTTTGGTGTTGCATTATGTAATGCTTCAGCTATTGAAAAATAGCAGATCTACAAGCTCATATCATCATCAACGAGCTTGTAGGTCTGCTATTTTTGAAGAATCGTGAAAAGTGACATGAAAGTGTTTGAGAACGACTGACAGAAAAACATAGCTTTTTTTCAAGAAAACTGTCAGGATTTATTAGACATTTGCAGAATCTTTCCCAGGTCAAAATGGGTTAACACTGGCTGTTTTTCCATCCATGTGGTTGGCACATGATTCCTGTCATCATATCGGTGTGACATATCGGGAATGATTTTTTATATCTTGTCTTGATACCATTTTTAAACGATTATCGGCCGATATTATCCGATATGGTGACCCATATATATCGTGCATCCCTTGTCACAAACTAACACACGCATTTCAGTGCTTTGAACTGTGAGTTACTACTAAAGTGAGCCCAAGAGATTCCAGTTGAAAGAAAGAAGGCCCATGTTTTCCATGAGTTCTCCTCTGGCTTTCACCACCTCTGGGTTCTTATTGCTATAGGTTCACCCCTGCTATGCTACAGTAAGTCTGTCTTTTAAGTAATAGCCTGGAGGTTTTCGCATTAAGCCAGTGTGGCATCGAAATTGTTACATTTGAAGAGTGCTGGGCAGTATATCGACTTCCTATATTTTTACTGAACCATAATGGAAAAAATGAAATGAAAAAGTGGATCTTTCAGAAGTATAACGGCAAACTATGGGACATTGAAATGATGTCTGTCTGTCTCTCTGTTGCTTCAGCTGTAATTTTGACCCTGCCTACTTGTGGTAGTGTGAGTCCTGGCTGGAAGGAAAATCAAATCTCGGTGAGATTTCAGTAAACAAAACATGGAATCTATTGCATTGTTGTATTCTTTAATTCGGTAGTTCCCAATCGTTTTCGTGCCAAGGACAACCAAATGGATATATATTTGGCCGTGCTCCCCCATCTGAAAAAAGGTGTGTGTGTGTGTGTGTGTGTGTGTGTGTGTGTGTGTGTGTGTGTGTGTGTGTGTGTGTGTGTGTGTGTGTGTGTGTGTGTGTGTGTGTGTGTGTGTGTGTGTGTGTGTGTGTGTGTGTGTGTGTGTGTGTGTGTGTGTGTGTGTGTGTGTGTGTGTGTGTGTGTGTGTGTGTGTGTGTGTGTGTGTGTGTGTGTGTGTGTGTGTGTGTGTGTGTGTGTGTGTGTGTGTGTGTGTGTGTGTGTGTGACTCCCAGAAGAGAATATTTATGTTAAGAACAATTCAATTATTCAAAAGTTTCCAAACATTTTATACTGTATGCAGTATATACTGTATATGTTGTACTTTTTTAAGTACAAAGCTCTCTGCTGGCCATGATGTAAGCTTGTAATATGTCTGCCATTTTTGAATAGCCAACATATAAAATATGGATAAATTGTTAAAATGATTGTGATGCCAGATTAACACCCCCTGGAATCCCTGGACCCCACTTTGAGAACTACTATTGTAAATCCTAGCCATTTCCAGAAAAACGTACGTATGTTATAATAATAATATATAATTTGGTACATCAATATCTGACTATCATGCAAGTCTTTTTTCCCCTTCTATCTCAAGATTTTTGTAACTAATTTAATTTTTCTCACTTAGTGTCAATTGTTTAATGTAATCCTGGGTGCTACACTCCCTCTGCCAACCTGGGGAGAGCAACGGACTGGCCTCATGTTTACTTCAATACATGTCACCTGACGACGGGTGAGTTTCCCCGGTTGGACGTAGCGCGTGGAAGGAACACGTTATTCCAAACAGTTCCTTTCCTCTCAATGAGGTGCCCCAGCTGGCCAGGGGGAGGCCGTTTAGAGACCAGGATTACTGCATGTTTTTGTGAGGGTACGTACCTACCCTAGGGGACACGGGGAGAACATGCAAACTCCACACAGAAAGGTCCTTCTGGCAACCCCCCCAAGGTATTGGGCACTGATGACGCGGAGGAGAAAACACGCAGAGAGCGCTACCGACTGCAGGTTTCACCTATATCACGTAAGTCTTATGCTTAATTCACACGCCGTCATATGATGGTGTCGTTTGCCGAAAATATACGGTCAGCTAATAGTATTAATCTAGTAAAAAGAATAAATCTAAAACATTGCCTTTAGACCCAAATTGCCAACCATTGCCAGGCACTAGTTTTACTCCGTACCAGGATAGATGTTTATACCCAGATGAGCCTCTTATCAGTATTATATTTGAGGCTTACCCCCCTCCTCCCCTACAGATAGCGGCATACAGCTGTGGTTATCGTTGCCATTCTCGTTTACTAACCTGGGATTAGCTAGACATAAGGTGAATGCAGTTATAACCACCTATAGCCCTACAATACTTCATTGTACAGTATTATTATATGTGTTTATATGTGTTGAATAGTGAAAATAGCCAATCTACAAGTTCACAATTCACATACAGCCTAGTGTCCTCACAGGGTCCTAGCCTAGACAACATGTCCTCAGAGGGACCCAGGGTCCATAGCTAGTGTCCTCAGAGGGACACAGGGTCCTAGCCTAGTGTCCTCACAGGGACACAGGGTCCTAGCCTAGACAACATGTCCTCAGAGGGACCCAGGGTCCTAGCCTAGTGTCATCACAGGGTCCTAGCCTAGACAACATGTCCTCAGAGGGACCCAGGGTCCTAGCCTAGTGTCCTCACAGGGTCCTAGCCTAGACAACATGTCCTCAGAGGGACCCAGGGTCCTAGCCTAGTGTCCTCAGAGGGACCCAGGTTCCTAGCCTAGTGTCCTCACAGGGACACAGGGTCCTAGCCTAGTGTCCTCACAGGGTCCTAGCCTAGACAACATGTCCTCAGAGGGACCCAGGGTCCTAGCCTAGTGTCCTCACAGGGACACAGGGTCCTAGCCTAGACAACATGTCCTCAGAGGGACCCAGGGTCCTAGCCTAGTGTCCTCAGAGGGACCCAGGGTCCTAGCCTAGTGTCCTCAGAGGGACCCAGGGTCCTAGCATAGTGTCCTCAGAGGGACACAGGGTCCTAGCATAGTGTCCTCAGAGGGACACAGGGTCCTAGCCTAGTGTCCTCAGAGGGACCCAGGGTCCTAGCCTAGTGTCCTCAGAGGGACCCAGGGTCCTAGCATAGTGTCCTCAGAGGGACCCAGGGTCCTAGCATAGTGTCCTCAGAGGGACACAGGGTCCTAGCCTAGACAACATGTCCTCAGAGGGACCCAGGGTCCTAGCCTAGTGTCCTCAGAGGGACCCAGGGTCCTAGCCTAGTGTCCTCAGAGGGTCCTAGCCTAGACAACATGTCCTCAGAGGGATCCAGGGTCCTAGCCTAGTGTCCTCAGAGGGACCCAGGGTCCTAGCCTAGTGTCCTCAGAGGGTCCTAGCCTAGACAACATGTCCTCAGAGGGACCCAGGGTCCTAGCATAGTGTCCTCAGAGGGACACAGGGTCCTAGCCTAGTGTCCTCAGAGGGACCCAGGGTCCTAGCCTAGTGTCCTCACAGGGTCCTAGCCTAGTGTCCTCAGAGGGACCCAGGGTCCTAGCCTAGTGTCCTCAGAGGGTCCTAGCCTAGACAACATGTCCTCAGAGGGACCCATACCTCCCCTAAGTGGGGGCATTTTCCCAGTCACTCAACACCTATGAGTCACACTGGTACGAGAGGCAATTTCCGGATTAAAGCTTATGGGTTTATAATTAAGGTTGGGGCAAAGGTAAGGGTTATGGTGAGGTCTGTAGTAGTATAGTGAGGGCTAAGGTTAGACTTTTAGTTGGTGAGAGGGCCGTCAATGAAAGGCGCGTGTGCGTGTGTGTGTGTGTGTGTGTGTGTGTGTGTGTGTGTGTGTGTGTGTGTGTGTGTGTGTGTGAGTGAGAGACTCTGAACCTAGATCAGTGGTACGGTTTTCAATCCTTTTCATATCAAGGCCCCTTATTTATTCGGCACTTGAGCCACGGACCACCATTTGATGACATTTTGCCTCAATGCTTTGTTATTGTTGTGTATAAACTGTTGTCCCCAATTCGAGTGTAACATGAAACCAAATGGACCCTTATACGGTTTCATCTTACACTCTCAAGAGTTAGAATCTCTATAATAAGGGTCCATTTGGTTACCAACCACATTGACCTAGAAGGTTACACATGACAACAGGAGTCCAGCGTGCACATGCTCATTACAGATGAGGATTGGGTTCTGGTGACTAACACTGTACTCCACTGTTCACTCTGAATGGCCACGGGGAGTGGGGCTGTCATCACACACCGGCCTGACCTCTGAGGCTCCAGCTCTCTTTTCAGATCATTTGTCAGTGATGGAAGAAGTACTCACTATACTTGCATGTTTTACCTAAAGTACAGGTATCGATACTGCAATGTAGATATATACTCACTCTGTTAGAAGTCCCGTATTCAAAATGTACTCGAGTAAAAGTACAACAGTATTGGCATAAAAAAATATACTTAAAATACCAAAAGTAAGCCCTCTCTTTGTAGCCTGGTAACCAGACTGCTTGTTTCACACGGGCAGATCGTTGTTGATATGGAAGCCAGCGACGTGAAGCTATACGAAGCAGCTATGACGTGTGAAGCGGCTGCCAAATGATGCTGTGATGCGTTTTTGCATGTTTTCATCTGCCCGTCCGTAAGACGAACGTAGCGAATCAGGCTGGATTCCAGCCAAGCTATTCTCATGCAGAAGTTCAAAATGTACAAGACACCTTTTGAAAATAGCCAATGATGCATGTGATGCATCCTCACTTTTCCGGCTTCACTTTTCTGCCCTCACTTTTATCTTCAATATGTACTTTGCTCAGCCAATCAAATCAGCGCTATGAGAATTCCCTCGGCACTATCCCCGACCAGACCCCCACAGTTGGCCCCGGTCACACAAACCATGCCGGGTGTTTCTGAAAACATGAACTTTGAGTTGAGCTTGCCTTGGATACATTCTCTTTGCTCTCTAGCCATTATCTCAATGTTATTTTTCTCCTGAGATAGTTTATAGCTTGAATTACATAAACTTCCACCGAAGTCAACAGGTTGTCAACATTGGAACTTCACAGGATTGTCTCTGTTCCCAAGGCATCTACAAGCTCAGAACGTGTTGCGTGTTGTGAGCTTGTCGATTGGCTGTTTTCACTGTCATACACCACCAATGTCCACCATAAAAATCATGTTTTGATGACAGTGATGAGAAGAGATGGAGAGAGAAACGCAGTGAGAATGACACCTTTTTCTTCTGCCTGTCACGCTGATGCAAGCTGCTGTTATTTTCACTACAGGAGTCAGGACTTTGAATTAATGTGAGACGGGTTACAAAATAAATTGGTGAATGTGAGTGCTTGAGATGAAACGGAAAACTGTTTCATGAATGGCATGTCTTGAAGGCTCTAACATTCACCAATTTATTGTGTAACCTGTCTCATGACGATGGTCTACTGTCCCTAGATTAAACAAACATGAGAGAGAGAGATTCTTTGAGTATAGCGAGTGACAATTCAGAATCACGGAACGCAGTGATTCAGGTTGGAACGCAGGCTAGAATACTTGAGCACTGTAGCTGATCCAAAACTAAGGAAAACATTAGCTCAATACAGACTCGGTGAACAAAAAACTCCCATTTCTGTTGGGTGAAGCTGCTGTGACAGGAGGATGATGTCAATCAACGACACCGTCAATGATTGGGAAAAAAGGCAGGCGTTGTTAAACTAAGAGAAAAGGTGCAAGCTCAGAATCCAGATCAACAAAAGAGTTCAGCACTGCAGCAAGAACAGGTTGACAATCTTTTGTCTGATAAAGATGTACAAATTTAGCAGCAGACCCTCTTAATCCAGAGCGATTTACATTAAGCAAGAAAGAAACATGGCAATACATCATAATACAGGCTACATGAAAAAGTATCGGTTGATTACATGGAATGTAATCTCTCTCTCTCTCTCTCTCTCTCTCTCTCTCTCTCTCTCTCTCTCTCTCTCTCTCTCAGTCTTCATTACTTTTCTGTTGATAATTCAGAATCAATACTGTTGACATGGTGCTGAAATGTTGAAACAAGATGCTGAAACAAGTCATGAGTTAATCATTTGTTGTGAAATCGTTCCACTGTTTATTAGCAAACTGTAAGTAAAGTAGGCTACCCAACACGGCAGGGGGGGGGGGGTGAACTGTGAAGCACCCTTGACAGTTTTAAGAACTAACTATCTCTGACAGAAAATGCACAATCTTTTTTCACAAGATAGTATTACTCAAAGTGTTAATGTAACACAGCTCTGTTTACACCTTAATTTTATTCCTATTTATATTGGAGAGAGAGAGAGAGAGAGAGAGAGAGAGAGAGAGAGAGAGAGAGAGGGGATTTTACAGTCAACACCTGCAACTGTGAGGAGGAGGAGGAGGGATAAACGGTCGGCGCGGGGTCGCGCTCCGAAGACGCTCGCTACAATAACGTGCATGGGGCGCGCTCGGCTTGGCGTGTGCGCGCGGCGCGGGCCCGCTCCGCGCCTGTGTGTGTGTGTGTGTGTGTGTGAGTGAGTGAGTGGTGCCAAGGAGAGGACACAGGCTGAGATGAGGAGGAGCGCTTATCTCGACTCGGCCCGTCTGTCGGTCGTCGTCGCTGCATATGACATGTCGCCCAGGATGTTCGTGACCACAACAAGGACCACCTTACTGGATGTTGGGGAAAACGTGGACTGATTATTATTATTATTTTGCACTTTTCTTTTTGCCTGTCGGAGCGGCTACAGGTGTCACCGTTCACCAACTCGTCTCCCTAATTAGGACCAGGCAACACTTTGAAACAGACCTATTTTTTATTCTTGTTCTTATTCTTTTGTAACTTTAAAAAAATAAATAGTGTTATTACTGTTATTATTCATTTAATGGGACTGTTGTGGAGATCGACGTGGCTGCTGTTGTTTCTGTGCCGGTGCATGGTGCATGCAGCCAGCGGGGACCACGGCGCCCTCCCCGGGGAGGACTCCTCCTCCTCCCGGGGGGAGCTGCAGGAGGACCAGGGCTCCTCCAGGGGGCCCGGCGGCGGACAGAGGTCGCGGTCCCCGCCGCCCGTGGAGCCGCTAGACTTTGGTTTCGTCCCGGCGGGAGTGTACGACACGCACGCCTACTATGAGCCCGGCGCCATAGGGATTCTATTCCACGTGGTCCACGCGTTTCTGTACGTCGTTCAACCGCACCCCTTCCCAAAAGGTAAGGTTTTAATTAATTAAACTTATTAAGTGTGTGTGTGTGTGTGTGTGTGTGTGTGTGTGTGTGTGTGTGCGCGCGTGCATGTTAGTAGGCCTACAACAGCAGCCTGGTCAAGTTAAAAAACAAAGTCCATCTTCTGAAACCTCTGGCCCAAAGCCCCAAACTGACCTTTAATCAGCTAGAAAACAAATGTCCCCCCCTCTCTGTGTCTGTCAGACAGCTCTCTCAATTCAATTCAATTCAATTCAAAGGGCTTTATTGGCATGAGAAAACATACGTTTACATTGCCAAAGCAGAAAGAACAATACAACAATACAGCAATACAATCAAAACAAAAATTATGTACTTTGAAGGTCAGAATCTTCAATAGATCAACTTCTGTGTACCAAGATAACTCGATGCAGGTATAGTGCAGGAATATACACAATGATTAGTCTTTAGGGTGGTTGTGTTCCATTTGATATCCTTCTCCTATCACAGCAACTCACAAATCTTGCTGCTGTGTTTGCACATTGTTGTACTTCGCCCAGCAGATATGGGAGTTTTTTGTCATTGGTCATGTTTTCAAAATCTCTGTGTGTGGTTGTAATCTGTGGGAAGTATGTGTCTCTGATGTCTTGGTACAATGGACAGATGGTTAGGAAGTGTAGCTCGGTTTCCACTTCGTTTAGTGTGCAGTGGGTGCATAGTCTGTCTTCTCTCGGGATACAGGTCTGCCTATGACGGCCTTTCTCGATCGCGAGACTGTGCTCACTGAGTCTGTACCTAGTTAAGATTTTTCTTTGTTTTGGGTCGGTCACGGTTCTCAGGTATTCTGCCACTGTGTATTCTCTGTTTAGCGCCAGATAGCATTCTAGTTCTAGTCTCTCTCTCTCTCTCTCCATCTCTCTCCCTCCATCTCAGCATGGGGATTCGCCAGCTTTGAGGTTGGTAGCCTGTGCAGGCAGGCCCTTCCAGTAAATCTGCAGCCATCGTGACAAATCCTAACGGGACTCTCTAAGCGGCCGCATGACTCACGCGTTTAATGCCATTACTGTGGGGTTTGTCCAGGTGTCCGTCACAATGCTTTGTGGGTAAGGTCCTCCGGGCAGTGACCCTTACAGCAGTGTTATATACGATCAGATTAAAGTGATAAGCCCCCCTTGATCAATAGCTCATAACTCACTGATCTTCTACAGTCTACACGACTGGTTCCCAAACCAATGTTTCGGTTTCATTCATTTCATTTTTTATTTTTTATTTTATACATTGTAAAACAAAGAGTTTTCTTCGACGGGAGGCTGGCATCTCCCTTAGAGATATAGGGTGAGAAGTTCAGTCACACGAGAGAGACTCGGAGTAGAACCGCTGCTCCTTCGCCTGGAAAGGAGCCAGCTTAGGTGGTTCGGGCATCTGGTTAGGATGCCTCTCGGGCGTCTCCCTAGGGAGGTCCTCAATGCACATCCCACTGGGAGGAGACCCCGGGGCAGACCAAGGCGCAGTTGGAGGAAACACATCGACTCACTGGCCTTGGAACGTCTCGGAATCCCCCAGGAGGAAGTCACTAATGTTGCTCTGGAGAGGGAAGTCTGGAGCACTCTGGTGGAGCGGTTGCCACCAGACCCGACTACGGATAAGCGGTTGAAGATGAATGGATGGATGGATGTAAAACAAAGAAACAAACTCGTCTAATAAATAAATTGGGTCTCTTTTGGGTGACAGGCTAAAAAGTTTGGGAACACATACCCTCTACACACCCATGTGCTTTTAAAGAGATGGCGCTCATGCCAGGAGGTCGTGGTCATTGTATATTAGGCCTCATTTTATTAACGATTATTATTGCCTATCGATTGCTTTTTCAACTAATCGAATAATCGAGAAAAGCGTTTTCTTTCCAATTAAAATGTTTTTTTATATATCAACTTCGCCGCACAACACCAAATGCTCACAAGGCATTGCAATCACTATTTTAGATTTATATTTTTTATGTTTGCCACAATAATGGTTGCATGTCCAAAATAGGGATTGATAGGCCTAAATTATGTTTTATAACCCGTTAAATAATTTAAATAGTTTGATTAGATTTGCGCCCCTACTTAGTGTTCAGTCATAAAATACTAAATGATTGTGCGTGGCCAGAAATGTGTCTTTGGTTTCATCCCAGAACATAACATAATAAATCATGTATTCATATCAAAACGATACCGACATCAAAGGCACTTATTTCATCTTGGGATTTATAACGGCTCCTGCACATAAAATATAACTATGTTGAATGAGCACTCTGATTGCACAACTTTTGTTTATTTTGATTTGATGTTGTTGTGAAAGTCAGGCCTACTACAGTACACACCTGTTTGTAGTTCACAGTGTCGCACATCTTATATTATTTTTTACTCTGAAATAACTTGGCGTGAAAATCTATCTGGTCTGGGCTTATCCCCCAATGTCTCAAGATCCTGACAACGTCCCTGCCACAAAGATACAGTATAGTCTAGAAGGCTACAGCGTTTAATTCTAACCAAACACCCCTCCAGCTGATTGACTAAACCTGATTTATATTTAGCTTTTCGCTGTGAGCCAGTGTCGCGCAGCGAAAATAGCAGATCTGCAAGCTCACAATGCTGTCGTGCAGCTCGTGCTGCAATGCTTTGTGATCTTTTAGATCTGTCAATGCTGGCGCATATATATGCACAGCAGCCATATATTGTAATAACTCAGACTTAATTAGGCCAAAACGAATGTAGGCTACAACTCTAACCAATGGACCTGTAAGGATATAGCTACTGTATTTTGTACACACGGTTTCAGTTGATGTTGTCATCAACAACTCTTCACCTGCTGAAGAGTTGTGTGTGTGTGCGTGCGTGTGTGTGTGTGTGTGTGTGTGTGTGTGTGTGTGTGTGTGTGTGTGTCTGACCTAGTGGTTTATTGATGGTCTGTCTGTGTGCATATGGAGCTGTGAGTGGTCACGTTGGGTGGGACCTACGACAGCCAGTGTGGCAGCAGCCCAGCAATAGGATTGTGGGGTTTAAGATTGCTGCCATTTTGGTGTGCAGTCTTAGGGCAGGAGGCTGGGTAATCAATTAGCAGATCAGCGATTAGACGAGGGCTTTCTCAGTCACCTACATCACTACATAATACCATAATCCAAGCCAACCATATGCTGCTATAGCTGCCAACTGGGTGAGAGTGAGACTCGTTTCCAGCATTGCTTTGTAGTTCGGTTTGTAGTTATAGTTCCCGATCACGTTTCTTCTTTGGCTTCCAATCATTTGATTATACAGATTTTTCCCGATCCGATATTTATATATATTTTAGAACACTTATGCCATATCGCAATAGTACAATATCTAAAATTACAGACAATATCCAGTCTAATATCATGATTATATCCCGACAATAACCACCTATAGCCAGATATTATCACGCGACTACCTAACGTAAGTTAATACATTGACCAAAACACAACAAAAAAAGTATTCCATAAGTTCGCGCTGCATGGCTGCGTCTGGCCAGCTTGTCGGAAAACAAGGAAGTGAGTTGATCAAATCGAATCCATTTTCGGGTTTACTGCTTCGTCTATTTCTCGCTCAAATGGTTTCAAAAACATTTTGAGAGCAATGTTTAGCTGTAAATGACTTTGTATGTCATAGTGTGTGTGTGTGTGTGTTTACATGGCTGTCATGTTGGAAACGGCAGTAAATCAAGCGGGCGCAGCTGTTACTCAGAGGGTTTGATTAGGCAGAGGTCCGTTATACAGCGGAGCGGTCATTATCAACACATAACTCACCGCTGAATTCAGCGATTGACCAATCAGAATCAAGCATTCAACCAAGCCCATGTAATAAAGTAAATTAATTCACAAAACTAGCATAATTTGTATTGTTGAACTTATTTGTAATATATTAGCGCAACTTTCATTCAACTTTGACCCCTCTATCACATGGGACAAGTTTTGGGGCCTAGTTGGACATAGTTCCGTGTGATAGAGGGGTCAAAGATTAACGGAAGTTGCACTATATGGTAGAAATAGGTCAACAATACAAATGCTAGTTTTGTGAATTCATTTACTTTTAATGCGTGGCCCCCTGTGCCCCCCACAAAATGGGGAACTACTTAATATTTCACCAAAACCAGAGCAGAACTCCCACCACGGGACTCGGGCAATCAATTAATTACAGTTGCAACCACTATATTAATGGCAAGTATTTCAGAATCATACAGCTTAAAGTTAATAAATTCGGAACTATCCCTTTAACCCATTTTGAGCGGGAACCCCTTTTGGTGTTCGCATGCTTTAGCTATTGAAAAATAGCAGATCTACAAGCTCATAGCGCGCCACCGAGTGGCGCGCTATGAGCTTGTAGATCTGCTATTTATTTTTTTTAATCGATGAACCACTGACATAGAGACAGCTTTTTCAGAAAACTGTCAGGATGTAGAAGACATTTTTAGTCACTGGTGGTTGTACTTTCTGTTGGCAGAGAGAGTACCTGCATAGCCGTTGACCTGATATGTCGAACGGCCTGACGGGGTCACACGTCTGCTATCAGCGATAGGCTCCTAATACGTATATACACACAGAGTAACTCTTCCTACTTCCATCACAGGTGTTACCGATGATACTAATGAAGGCTCTGTTCCATTCTGGTCAAACAGAGTCATGCTGCTTTATTGTGCGTGTTGACGTTGACACAATAACTTAACACACTATACTATAATATCCTATAATAGCCAAATTGTCTATTTTAGTTCCATTTGTACGCTCTCAGAGTTATGGGGGTCCTTGCAATTAAAATGTTTGAGAACCACTGCACACTAAATGGTACAGAGCCTTAACCCATTCTGACCTGAGATCAGATTCTAAAAATGTCAGTCGTTCTTCAGATTTTTCAAAAATAGCAGACCTACAAGCTCGTATCGCGCCACTCGGTGGCGCGCTATGAGCTTGTAGATCTGCTATTTTTCAATAGCTAAAGCATAACATGATGCCAACACCAAAATGGGTGCCCGGTCAGAATGGGTTAATTATAGGTATCATCAGTAACACCTGTGAAGGAAGTTTGGAACGGGTGCTGGAAGATGGAAGAGTTATTCTGTGTGCATATTATATAGAGCATACTCCAGTGACAGAGGCTCTGAATCACAAGTCAGAATGTCTGGGTTTTATCAGAGAGGATCTCAGGTAAGCCTCTGATTGTCTTGAGATGTATAACAGAAGACTTTGATTGGTCCTTAACCCATTTAGACCTGAAGACGATTCTACTATGTTTCTATTTCTTATCGTTCTCAAACATTTTCATGTCAAGGACCCCCAAAAATTATATGTAATTGGCCTCCGACCCCATCTCAAAATATGTTGTTCCAGGGACCCCCCCCCAGAAGCAAATATTTGGGTTAAAAACGGACGCTCTGAAAGAAAAATGGCAGATCTACAAGCTCGTAGCACGTGCTATGAGCTTGTAGATTTGCTATTTTTCAATAGTTAAAGTATAACACATAATGCTTAACACCAAAAGTTTTTTTTAGTTTTGAGGCAGATGTCATATATCTTTCTAATCGTCTGGCTACTGCGAGCATAGGCATAGAAAGGTAGACGCATCATTCGCCGCTGCAATTTCATTGGAGCGACCTTTATCGAACCGAGGGCGGAAGTGCGCCCATAGAGTTATATGGACATGAGCGTCACGGCGGCGTCCAGTCACGTGACTCACCTCCCTTCCTTGGCACCGACACGGAAGCTTGCCCTCACTATGCATGACTGCAAGTCGTGCAAGACTCCCCTCACCTTTAGCACACCGAACCAAAATGTCCTGATCTTCATTTCATGTACTGTAAGTTTAAGTAGTGGTGTGAGCTGTGATTGGTCTAGTAGTGTATGTGATGTCACTGTACTCCTGGATTCAAGTTCTCAGTCGCCACTAAGACTGATTTCAGTCATTTGGATTCCATAGAATGGGCTGTATTTTGCGTGTCTTAAGTACCAGGTCTTATTCCCTAACTTGAGTAAACTAAAGACCTGGAGGCGTGATCAATGCTCTTTGGACACTCAGAATAGCCAAATGGCATTGATCACGCCTCCAGGTCTTTAGTTTACTCAAGTTAGGGAATAAGACCTGGTACTTAAGACACGCAAAATACAGCCCCATGTCTTCTAATGGAAGCAATGTATAATGTGCAGCGAAGATATCCGATCTACAAGCTCTGAGTGCAGCGCAGGCTTTCGATAGGCTATTTTCTAAACTAGAGATATATTCAGAAGCGTCTTCCGTAGTTTCGGATATTTCGTGTGAAAGTGTTAATTGTTTAGAGCTACTGTAGATATACAGTACATGGGCACATACAGTATACAAGATACGCATAAAGAAGCCCTGTTCCAGACAGCTTGGCCTTTGGCTGTCAGTGGTTATATAAGTGAAGAAGACAGTGTTGAGTTCTTTGTTTTTTATTGTTGTCAATGCAGGGTCTTCTCTTACATACAGTACACACCTGCTCAGGTGTGCAAACCCCCAGGTGTGCAACTGCAAAGGCTTTATTGTTTAAAGAAATAGATCATCCTGAAGCTGCCTCATCTCTGGACCCATGTGTCTGAGGTATAAGCTACTGTATATGTCACTCTTCATCTCTGGACCCATGTGTCTGAGGTATAAGCTACTGTATATGTCACTCTTCATCTGGACCCATGTGTCTGAGGTATAAGCTACTGTATATGTCACTCTTCATCTCTGGACCCATGGGTCTGAGGTATAAGCTGTATGTCACTCTTCCCTCCCCTCCCATCTGTAACCTGGCTTACAAGAACAGCGTCTTCTGAGTCATCATCTGAAACTCTTGAAGGCAGAGGTGTTTGCTGTCTAGACATCTCATCAATTAAATGATCAGGACTATACTGATATGACTGATTATCATATACAATGATCAGGACTATACTGATATGACTGATTATCATATACAATGATCAGGACTATACTGATATGACTGATTATCATATACAATGCGTAGAACTACGGTGTTTTAACCGTGTTGGAGGTACAGTACGGTGCCTCAAGGGTCAAAACGACGTCATGTTTAACCTTGAATAGAACCTTGTTTTCTTCTATGTATTCATTTCAATACATTCTGCTTATAGCCTACTCAAGTGTCAAGAAGCAAGGAAAGCACAACTGTTCATTATGTCATCATTGTCTCCTGCACTTCCTTCCCAGCGTTCCCTCTTTCCGTCAGACTCAGCCATTATTGTATATAGGCCAGATGTATCTGTAAAGGTTGTAGTTGTAGTTGTAGTTTTGTCCACACAGGCTAGATCAGAGAAGATTATTGATAGCGTGGCTAATGCTAACCCATTTTGGGGCGGAACCCCTTTTGGTGTTTTAAACATTATGTTATAATTTATCTATTGAAAAATGGCAGATCTACAAGCTCGCAGCTCGTAGGTCTGCTATTTTTGAAAAATCATGAACATGTAGTGCAAAGCTTTGAATATACTCTTTCAGAGCGAACGTTTTTAACTCAAATCTTTGCTTCGGGGTCAGTGGCCAATTTCATATATTTTTGACATGAAATATTGAGAACCACTGATCTAGTAACATTAGGTTTTTCAGAAAAAAAGACATTTTAAAAAAGACATTTTAAAATGGCCATGCTAGCCCCCACACGGAATTGCCCAAACAGGAACACGCTGAAAATGGGTCATAATGTACTACTATGATGTGTTCTACTGTTAAATATACTGTACGAGCTGTTCTTCAGGAAGAAAGTGTGACATGTCTGCCTCAAGGGAAGATCACATTCACAATAGATGTTAGGTGAGACCGTGGAAGATTATGAGACCCTTTTGGGACAATTCTTCTCTAAAGATTGTATAACGCTTAACCTGGACAGCACACAATTATGAGTAGTATTTTGATAATACCTTCCTTGAAGGCGATAAAACTTTAATAACATATTATATGTCACAATACTTTGTGAGTTGTCTTAATACCCTATGATGTATTGTACATTATTTACATTAGTGATGAGGCGTTATAGGTTTGATTATAACACTTAATAAGAATATTAACACTCAATCGTCTATTTTCACAATTTTGTTCTCTTTCTTAGGTAGTATTTGACAGTTTGGTCAAAGTTATAATTTCTTTATGGTAGTTTGTTGGTTACTTTAGTGTACTTACCTACATTTATTTGAAAACGTTATAGTTACTATAGTTACTTTGTAGATTTAGAATATTATTACAAAACATACATAAAACCACTTCAGTCCAATATGCATTTCGGCCATTTGAAAATCGCCGCTCTACAAGCTCACTATGAGTCGGGATGCGACGCGTCACGCATGTGCTGAACATGTGCTGAACATGTGCTGAACATGTGCTGACTGCTGATTCTTTCTTATACGGTACTGCACATGTCTGCTCATATTTATCTATCTATGAGTTTGTCTTAACTTCGTACTGTAATTACCCCTCGTTTGGATGCGAGAGCTGGGGACGCAGATTACCTCTTATTCACCTGGACTGGAGCCTTCACCTTTTGAACTCGGCTTGTCTTTGTTCTCATATTTATCTTCGCCAGACATGAATGGCCGGGCGACGGGGAGATAATGTTTTCACCCATGTGTGTCCCTCCTCCGTCCGTCTGTGTGTCTTGTTGTCTGTCTGACAGTGAGCAGCTAATATTCGGCACTGCCGGAACGAGGTACACATAGTGCATGCATAAACTTTCCTTATCTGGTTTCAGTATGTATACACTATACAGTATATGCATTTTCTCTGTTATTAAGGTTATTGTAGCGGTCAATTTGTATTGGGGGTGGGGTCGCGAGACATGGCCAAAGCATTTCCGGGGGTCCCGCAGCCAAAAATGTTGAGAACCCCCGGTCTATAACATAATACAATAACACAATAAATAACCCCCGGGCTATAACATAATACAATAACACAATAAAGAAGAAATAAATCCTTAGAGTATGAAGCTACTCTCCATGATAGGCCTCGCTCATTTCCACACGTCAGGCCATTTTACACTTTTTTTTATTACTGCTCCTACATAATAAAGAATTATAGGCAAAAATATAATGCCTCATGATTGTTGACACAACATCATAAGGCATTATGAAGGCTTTTTGCAACTATTATAAAGTTATAACACATTATAGCTACATTATAATTAGGGATGTCCCGATTTTTTTCGCTTCCGATCCCGATACCTCGATTTCTCTGTTACCGATACCGATACCATGCAGTGTCGTGATCTCATGTTGTGTTTATAGCCATCTAGCTATATATCTCGTGTTGTGTTTATAGCCATCTAGCTATATATCTCATGTTGTGTTTATAGCCATCTAGCTATATATCTCATGTTGTGTTTATAGCCATCTAGCTATATATCTCATGTTGTGTTTATAGCCATCTAGCTATATATCTCATGTTGTGTTTATAGCCATCTAGCTATATATCTCATGTTGTGTTTATAGCCATCTAGCTATATATCTCGTGTTGTGTTCATAGCCATCTAGCTATATATCTCATGTTGTGTTTATAGCCATCTAGCTATATATCTCGTGTTGTGTTTATAGCCATCTAGCTATATATCTCGTGTTGTGTTTATAGCCATCTAGCTATATATCTCGTGTTGTGTTTATAGCCATCTAGCTATATATCTCATGTTGTGTTTATAGCCATCTAGCTATATATCTCATGTTGTGTTTATAGCCATCTAGCTATATATCTCGTGTTGTGTTTATAGCCATCTAGCTATATATCTCGTGTTGTGTTTATAGCCATCTAGCTATATATCTCGTGTTGTGTTTATAGCCATCTAGCTATATATCTCGTGTTGTGTTTATAGCCATCTAGCTATATATCTCATGTTGTGTTTATAGCCATCTAGCTATATATCTCATGTTGTGTTTATAGCCATCTAGCTATATATCTCTTGTTGTGTTTATAGCCATCTAGCTATATATCTCGTGTTGTGTTTATAGCCATCTAGCTATATATCTCGTGTTGTGTTTATAGCCATCTAGCTATATATCTCATGTTGTGTTTATAGCCATCTAGCTATATATCTCGTGTTGTGTTTATAGCCATCTAGCTATATATCTCGTGTTGTGTTTATAGCCATCTAGCTATATATCTCATGTTGTGTTTATAGCCATCTAGCTATATATCTCGTGTTGTGTTTATAGCAGACTCCTCACTCAAATGTGCACTTGCAGTTTGGGGAACTCTAAAGCAAACTCCACATGTCCCAACATTTTATTTACCTGCCATAGTGTCAACCCCTTACCCCTGTGTCAGATCGGTGGTTAGACTGGCATAGTGTCAACCCCTTACCCCTGTGTCAGATCGGTGGTTAGACTGGCATATAGTGTCAACCCCTTACCCCTGTGTCAGATCGGTGGTTAGACTGGCATAGTGTCAACCCCTTACCCCTGTGTCAGATCGGTGGTTAGACTGGCATAGTGTCAACCCCTTACCCCTGTGTCAGATCGGTGGTTAGACTGGCATAGTGTCAACTGTCAACCCCTTACCCCTGTGTCAGATCGGTGGTTAGACTGGCATAGTGTCAACTGTCAACCCCTTACCCCTGTGTCAGATCGGTGGTTAGACTGGCATAGTGTCAACCCCTTACCCCTGTGTCAGATCGGTGGTTAGACTGGCATAGTGTCAACCCCTTACCCCTGTGTCAGATCGGTGGTTAGACTGGCATATAGTGTCAACCCCTTACCCCTGTGTCAGATCGGTGGTTAGACTGGCATAGTGTCAACCCCTTACCCCTGTGTGGGATCGGTGGTTAGACTGGCATAGTGTCAACCCCTTACCCCTGTGTCAGATCGGTGGTTAGACTGGCATAGTGTCAACCCCTTACCCCTGTGTCGGATCGGTGGTTAGACTGGCATAGTGTCAACCCCTTACCCCTGTGTCGGATCGGTGGTTAGACTGGCATAGTGTCAACCCCTTACCCCTGTGTCAGATCGGTGGTTAGACTGGCATATTCACCGATACCGATATGACCCGATATGACAAATAAGGGCCGATCCGAACCTGCTGTGGAGCCTGCATGCGCTGCTTGATTTACGGCTGTATCCAACAGGTCAGCCATGTAACTTACATGGCTGTAACTTATATGTCCTATGGGACATACAGTATAAAGGCTTCAATGAGCGCTCTCCATTGCATCCCATCCCTGGCAGCATGTTGCGCCTCTCCTCTCCCCAGGACAGGTTCATCTGTTCCAGCTCCTGTGTCACAGTTCTGCGCCAGGTGGTTTTGGGCCATGTAAACACACATACAATGTCATTTACAGCTAAACATTGCTCTCATAGATGTTTTTGAAAACATTTGACGCGAGAAATAGACGTTGCAGTACCAGAAAATCCTCCACAGTATAGTAAACAGGAATATACATATCTCTGTCTGTACACAAAGACGTGTCTACAGATATGTCTATCCTCGGCTCGTAATACTAGATAATAGGATTTACACTGTTATGCGAATACTGTGTACATAATTAGGCATGTTTACAGCATGTATCCTCATATCACATATAACTCGGGTACATCTATATTAAAGCACCTGGGCAGGATTGACTGGACTTTAACTCAAGTGGCTTGTTTAAAAAATAAAATAAAAATAGAATACACAGAAGTCCTGAGGCCGATTCTAAAAATGTCTTCTAAATCCTAGCCGTTTTCTGGGAAAATGTATGTAAGGGATAATTGCGACCTAGCAGATCATGTCTGTGTGTCCGTCCCCCCTTTGTGCCCATATATGGAGCTGAGTGATTTGTTTGTCATTGATGCAACACACTCCATATTTGGACGTATAGCTGCTTTGGGGACTCCTTACAGTATATGGTTATGGCTGAGTCATGGTGAATTGTTATTGCAATTTACGATCTGTGTTCGCTTCCCGCGTTTGCGCGTCTTACTCGTGTATTAGTGCTTAGTGGTCATTGTGTATAGATAATTATATCACTGACAGGCTATATAAACAATAAATATATAAACAATGACCACTCAGCCATATCCCGCTTATTACACATAGCTACTTAATACATAAATTAATAAATTGACCCGAAACACAACAAAACGAGATATGTCCTTGCTTGCGGTAATGAAAGTACTCCATGAGTGTCGTGCTGGCCGGCCAGAAGCAAAGATTTGAGTTAAAGATGTTCGCTTTAAAAGAATATATATCAGATTTACACTAATCTTAACAATCTGCTATTTTTTTAATTGCCAAGTATAAAATAATGCTTTCTTTCTAGCTCAAATGCTTTCCCAGTTTGAGTGGGTTAAAAAAGAGAACGTCTGTCATCGGTGAATACAGCCCGACTGGAGGTCAGGGTTTGGCTTTTTGTATAGATGTCTCACAGGCCACTGTTGTCTTATTATGTCACACATACTGTAAGGACCTTATAAAACATCCATGGCTAAATGCCAACGCTATCCATGACAGTCCGTCTTGTCACAGCGTTGTTCTCCTATTTCCATTGTGTTTTGTTCTCTGTGTGGTAGAGTCACGTATACTGACTGAACGTATCCTCCATTGGCCTTAAGACACAAAGCGAGAGTGACAAGAGTTATTGTATTTCTCTGTGTGGTGTGGTGCGGTGGCGGTGGTGGTGTGTAATAAATAAGGCAGGGAGAGTCATGTCGGGTTGCATAAGGCCCCGGTGGGCCACGCCTTGCAGTATAATCCCCAGCAGCAGGTCAGGGTAGAGGATTGGGATAGCCTATATTTACCCCCATTAAGAGGGTTATTGCTCTGATATCGCTGCACCTACAGGTATCTACTGTAGCAGCTACCGGTGTTTTGCAGGAGAAATAAGCAACCGGGTCTATGAAAACAAGCCTTTTAGACCACATGAGCACTCTAAGCCTATACGCATTGGCTATTTAAAAATAACAGATCTACAAGCTCGGTGTGATGCGACACGTTGTTTTGTCAGCTTGTACTAGATCTGTTATTTTTAAATAGCCAATGCATAGGTTTAGAGATCTGCTATTTTCAAACAAATCCTTTTTAAAGAAGCGAAACATTTAGAATATAATATATTTTTCGAAACATTTTAACATGGCACAAATCTGGAGTGCATAAAGTGTGATGTGATGCCTCTTGGAACTATGACTGGTGGCCTTCTATTGGAATTGTTTCTTTATTGTCAATGTACTGTCTGTCTGTCTGTCTGTCTGTCCGTCCATCCATCCATCTATCTATCTATCTATCTATCTATCTATCTATCTATCTATCTATCTATCTATCTATCTATCTATCTATCTATCTATCTATCTATCTATCTATCTATCTATTCCTAAAAAATAAACGATATACAGCAGAGTAGTATTATAATTTTGAGACGTAGAAGTTAAACGTGTACTGTAGTGAGACGGTAGCGTTGTTTGAGCATTGTAGAAGTGAGATGGTCAACGTTGTCCTATTTCCCAAAGTAGGATTAGAAGTTCAGCCATAAAAAGATTATAATCTTTACAAAAAAAGACCCTCCCCCGCCACAGGTACATCTAGCCAACACCCCCCCCCCCCCCCCTGCCCCCAATAAAATAAAATAAATGTAGCCATACACGCTGGTCGAGTATATGAATGGTGCTTCTAAATGCAGTTATTATATAGCCTTATTTGCATGCAGGTGTTGCACACACAACATCTTTGTGACATATGTTGTGAGCTTGTAAATCTGCTATTTTTGGTGCTGGCTCCCAACCAAGTATAACATCACGGATCACGCCGGCCGGGCGGGCGGGCGGGGTCATGCTTTATTCAACTAGCTGTTTAGTACCCCCTACAATATGTTCATTTCCCCTGTGCTAGCTCGCTATGGCTCTTATACTGGGTCAGTGAGCTAAGCTGTCTAAGCTTAGTTACTCAGGGTGGCTAATGCTAAGTAGCTGGGGCAACAGGTGGCAAAGACACAACTCCTCGGATATAGACTTGTGTTTATTTTGTAGGTTTTCTGTCTCTTTATTATTTGCTTTCAAATGCTTTAGCATACTTAAAAATGACCCCCCCCCCCCCTAGTCTTATCTATAGACTAGTTCTCAAATTTGGTAACTAGCGTGTGTGTGTGTGTGTGTGTGTGTGTGTGGGGGGGGGGGGTGTTTAGTTTAGTTTAGGCCTAAGTGGCGTATCCCTTTTCTTTTGTGGGAAAAATGTTGACAGGATTATCCATATCCCCAACCTCCCTTTTCACTAATGGAAAGGGTTAATTACAGTGACTTTACTTCCAGAATATATAGCCTATCCAGAATTTAGCTGAGAACGTTTGCACCTTCAAAAAACATTTGTACCTTCAAAGTAGACACTAAGATTATTAAATATTATTGTTGTTTTTTTATTTAATTTAACACTGTCTGCAACCTTGTCTTCTAGGCTAGCTGTTGCATATGGAGTAGTTGAACAACATGATTGCAAATTTTGCATGCACATGAACTTAATACTTTGTTGTGTACATTTGTAAATTTGACATAATGGGGGAAAAAAATGATATTTGCATTCAGAAAAATGTGCTTCAACAAGGTCATTCAAACTAAACCATTCTATACCTTGTCTTCACCCTTTAACCCATTCTGACCTGTGATCAGATTCATACGAGGTTTCCACTGGACACACACTGGTCTGATGAGCCCATTCTGACCTGAGATCAGATTCTAAAAATGTCAGTCGTTCTTCGATTTTTCAAAAATTAGCAGACCTACAAGCTCGTAGCGCGCCACTCGGTGGCGCGCTATGAGCTTGTAGATCTGCTATTTTTCAATAGCTAAAGCATAACATGATGCCAACACCAAAACGGGTTCCCGTTCAGAATGGGTTAACCAAAATCACTGGTTTCCTACTTTGCTCCTTTTCAAAAAGATTGAGGCAATCCATTGTTTTGTTTTTTAACCGAATTGGTATCTACCCATCTCATTGGGAATCCTATGTTCTTAACAGAGCTCACGCAGATCTGCTAGAAACCTAGACCTTTCCATGGGTGATGTGACAGGGCTCTGGACTTTGATCTGCTTCTATGTTTTGCTTTGAGCCAAATGTCAGAGGCTAATTCTTCTTTATAATTGTTTAGTGTGCACACTAGGCGCTATATCCTAATCTTAAACCACAAAATATATATTTCGATTAGTTTAGTAAAAACAACTGGAACAGGAACACACCACCAGAGGTAGTGTAAGTTATAGTTTTTTTGGTTAAAACAAAAAGGTTTTTGTTAAAGCATTATATTCTAATCATTGCTATAGACTGTTCTCTCCAGCTCTTTGATAAACAGAAAAGACATATTCAGGTAGCTGACAACGTCTCAGCCGAGCAGGAGAGCAGGAGAGAGTAACCATTTATCAGCTTCCTTTTTATGTTCCTGTTCCAATTTTGTCTGAGTTCTCCATCCTGATTGGATAAATTCAGGATACCTGACCTGAAAATGCCTTTTATGTTTAATAAAAAGCTTGAGAGACATACTGTACAAACTCCTTTTACTGAACAAACACTCTATAGCAAAGAGTACTATGACAATATAGAGCTATTTAACACTTATTTTAACCAAAGAAAATCACTTAACATATCTTTAAACCAGTGTGTGTGTGTGTGTGTGTGTGTGTGTGTGTGTGTGTGTGTGTGTGTGTGTGTGTGTGTGTGTGTGTGTGTGTGTGTGTGTGCGCGCGTAAAAAACAAAACAGTGCACTAAAATATGTATCTGAAAACATTTTAGGTGAGAATTGGCAATGCAGTAACATAAACATGCTTCAACACTCCCTCTCTCTCTCTCTCTCTCTCTCTCTCTCTCTCTCTCTCTGCCTTGCGGCACACAAGTGCCGACAGCAGAAGGTATCCCATAGGTCAGAGGGGACGGAAAGGTCAGCTTAGACTGTGATTGCTTGAGACACAACCAATCTGTTTTACTGGTAGTATCTATCCATCTATGGGCGGCAGTGGCTCAGGGGTAGAGTGGCTGGATAGTAACCACAAGGTTGCCAGTTCGAACCCTGTGGGCTCCCCCAGAGTTAGTGTCGAAGTGTCCTTGAGCAAGACACTGAACCCCGATGTGCTGGTTGGTGCCTTGGTTTCCGCCGCCATCGGTGTATGAATGTGTGTGTGAATGGGTGAATTGATGCACAATCTGTGTAAAGCGCCTTGGATAAAGGCGCTCTATAAATTTACCCTGCTTTACTAGAACTGTGTATATTGTATGTCATGTTGCATTTTAACAGAATAATACAAGAAATATATGATTTAACCATATGAAACTATGTGATACTTTCATATACAGTATGAGCTGCACAATTGTCTTAAAATGATGTCATCCTCAATACAGTAATATGGGAAAGAAATCTATTTCTCCCCCTCTTTTCCCCCCCCAGATCTGATGGTCAAAGTGGTACAACAGAACATGGGGGGACTCAAACTAGAAGAATGGAGGAAGGTAGGTGTCATCTCAACTTTGATTGATTGATTGATTACTTTATTAAAAAGTTTGATGCAAGTACAAGTCCATTGTGGTGTATTCAATTCATCAAGAGCTCAGAGGCTGCAGAGTTGTTGATAAACTAGGAGAACCTGCCGAAAGATTGAGTTCTTTGATTGACTTTCGTGATCCTATTTGATGCCATCTTTCACTGCTTATCCGACCGACTCCATGCCGCCATTGCCGGGCACTCCATCCCTCTGATCCTCGCAGGTTGAGGTTGGTCTCATATATGGGAATGCCCAGTGCGCACGGTCTCATACTGTATATGGGAATGCCCAGTGCGCACGGTCTCTAATATAACATATGAGAGACCGTGCGCGCTGGGCATTTCCCATATTATGGGAAAGCCCAGCTCGCACGGCACTCCCTCGGGTCGTCTGTGACATGAGCGGCGACTTTGAAGTCGGTTCTCGACATAAATGAACATACACAGACGGACAGAGATTTTGCCTATTTATAAAATGTAAAAAAAAAAATGTTCAAGAAGTTAAAAGATTGTCTGGAAAATACTAGAACTGCATGCTCACAACGTGCCACGTGTCGCTTGTAGATCGGCTATTTTCAAATAGCTGATGTATATAGGTGTTAAGTGTTAAAGCTGATGCTTTACTCATTTGGCTATAGGGACCCCCTGGAACCCCCTCCTCAAGGTCTCCTGGGGGTCCCCGGACCCCCTGGAACCCCCTCCTCAAGGTCTCCTGGGGGTCCCTGGACCCCCTGGAACCCCCTCCTCAAGGTCTCCTGGGGGTCCCCGGAGGGTCCGGACCCCCTGGAACCCCCTCCTCAAGGTCTCCTGGGGGTCCCCGGACCCCCTGGAACCCCCTCCTCAAGGTCTCCTGGGGGTCCCCGGAGGGTCCCCGGACCCCCTGGAACCCCCTCCTCAAGGTCTCCTGGGGGTCCCCGGACCCCCTGGAACCCCCTCCTCAAGGTCTCCTGGGGGTCCCCGGACCCCCTGGAACCCCCTCCTCAAGGTCTCCTGGGGGTCCCCGGACCCCACTTTAAGAACCACTGCTATACTGTATAATAGAGCCTCCTGTTTGCTACCAACTCTTAATCTCCTGAGACACTGACCTTGTTATAATTGCCTGTGTGTGTGTGTGTGTGTGTGTGTGTGTGTGTGTGTGTGTGTGTGTGTGTGTGTGTGTGTGTGTGTGTGTGTGTGTGTGTGTGTGTGTGTGTGTTCTCCTGTGCATATACAGCCGGAGAACGTGGTGCTGTTACTGCAGGTAAAACATTCATTCATATCATGGTAAACAGTACTACTGTAACATCATCATATCATGGTAAACAGTACTGTAACATCATCATATCATGGTAAACAGTACTGTAACATGATAACATCATCATATCATGGTAAACAGTACTGTAACATCATCATATCATCATATCATGGTAAACAGTACTACTGTAACATCATCATAGCATCTGTGTCACATAATTATTGTCTAAATACTGTACATCACGAGGCCTCTTTTATTCTCCATAGTACAACTGTCGCTTGCTGACTGACAAGATCATTGTATAGACCTAGCCAGGGAAATAACAAACCTTATGAAACACAGGTCGGGTGCGGTAAAGGGTCAACATCTATTGGCTAAACGTCTAGTTAGTGCTTGATTGATTGATTGATAATTTTGACTCCACAATATAATGCAAACCGTACAGGATACAGTCAAAGCACAGAAGGGTCCAAGAAGACAGCACAGAGGAAAGGCCTTATTATATTTGACCAGAAAAGCAAAACCTTTCATGAATTAATAACGAAATCAAATTATTTTTTTCAGCAATGTCATGAAAAAGAAAAAGAAAAAAATCCATAAATTAGAACAAATATCGTTGTGATCTACCAGCTCACAACGTGGCGCAACGCGACACGTTGTCAGCTTGTAGATCTGCTATTTTCACTAGTTTGCGTCCCGGCCGGCCCGGCAGGCGAATTATCAAACTTCTGTTTTGGGTCACACGGGCTGAAAAGTTTGGGAACCTACTGTCCTAAACAACACCCCCCCCCCCCCCTGTGGCCAGGCCGTGTACTACGAGGCGGGCTTCATCGTTTGCGCGACGGTGGGCGTGCTGTTCCTGCTGCTCGTGCCCATCGTCGCCACGTGCTTCTGTCTGTGCCGCTGCTGCGACAACTGCGGCGGCGAGATGCACCAGAGGCAGAGGAAGAACGCCGACTGCCAGCGCGGCTTCTACACCGCCTCGCTGGTCGCCACCTCCGTCTTCATCACGTAAGTCATCCATGAATGTACTGTATGTACGGTATGTATTTCGTTTCAGACATAGATTGTGCATTGCATTCTCCCAATTAATCACACAACGATGCCAGCAACCTGCTCATCAGGAGCAATTATGGGTTCAGAGTCTTGCCCAAGGGCACTTTGACAGTAACTCTGGGGGAGCCCACAGGGATAAATATATAAATCTGCCATAAGGGTTCTTGCTCAAGGGCACTTTGGTGAGAAATGTCATAGCGACAAGGGAGTCTGGAACTGCCCTGTAAATGTTTACAAATCTACCCTTACAGGTCATACAGTACATCCATGGTCAGTCACGTACTTTGTTTTATTTATTTATTTCTCTCCTTTCCAATCGGCCACTTTGGCAGAGAGTATACCTCGTATACAAAACGGAACCAAATGTTCCCTCCCCCTGAACACCACGGGCCAATTGTGTTTGTACGGACGCTCGGCAAACGCACCACGGTGGATTCGAACCACACAACCTGGTGGGCAGCTACTTCACCGCTGCATCACCGGAGCTGGCAGTGCAGTGTGTTGTGATAGAGACTCAGAGAGGCAGAAGGGAATGAGCGGTGTGTACAGTGCAGTGCTGAGCGGTTAGCTGTTATTGATACTGTTGGCTGGCACTGAGAGAACCCTCTGTGTGCACGAGGGCTGTCCCATCTCACACACACACACACACACACACACACACAAAGCCGCACATGTACCGGTACGTGCGCACATGTGCAAGCGTGCACGCCAATGAAAAAGTGTACAAATGACCAGAAAGACGCATGCATGCGCACAAGCACATACACTCACACACACAAAATGTGATGAAATGTTGATGATGATGATGTTTGTCTGGTCCGGTTGTATTCTTTCAACCTCAGCAGCTGTCCACCTCTCTCGCTCTCGCTCTCCTATCAGGTTCTCTCTCTCTCTCTCTCTCTCTGTATCAGGGCTGTTCCCAGAGCAGTGACACAGTGATATAGTAGCTCTATTGTGGACATGAAAGCCAGTGTTGTTATTGTCAGTGGAAGGCTGAGCGTCCAGTCACACCGTCGCCTCTAGATGCCCGTCAGCTGTTATTATTCAGAACATCCTTTGAATTGGCCATAGATCTGTGCTGCCACGACTAAAATGTGACAATATCCATTATTCATAATCATCAATATTAAGCCTTCATTTGGTGAAAACAATTAAACATTGATCCGTTTTCTAACTGCAGCTGGTGTCATAAGTGATTAAAGGGGGCGTAGGTGATGTGATTTTATTGGGTATTAATTATTAAACGGGAATCTCCTTGTGACAGGCATACTGTACATACTGTACTAGGTAAACCAAGTGGTGATCCAAAAAACTGATCTTTGAGGAGTTCACTCTTGTGTTACACAATTGTTTTTCAATGATTCTTTAGCTTTCTTCCTTATTAGAGGATAGGCATTTGTTTGTGATTGAATACATTACATCTCTCATCAATCTCTCATATCAGAATCAAAGCTAAATGATCATTTGTGGTGGACAATGGATGGATGGATGGATGGATGGATGGATGGATGGGTGGATGGGTGGATGGATGGTTGGATGGTTGGATGGATGGATGATGGATGGATGGAGAGAAGGAGAAAGACAGAAGAGGGAGTCAAAACCACACAGACATAAGAGACTTTTCTTCTAGAGATAAACTATCTTTTTAGAGGAATACTGCCCTCTGCTGGTCAGCATTGGTTATCGCATCTGTCTACCTTACTAACCGTGTGTGTGACTGTGTGTGCGTGCGTGCGTGTGTGTGTGTATGTGCGTGTGCGTGTTTCAGTGTGGGGGTTCTGATAGCCTATGCTGCCAACCACAACGTCAGCGCTCAGGTGAAGAGCACCCGAAGACTGATCAACACCAACCTGAGAGACCTGAAGACCTTCGCTAACAACACACCGCCGGTATGACCAGCACACACACATTTCAACACACCGCCGGTATGACCAGCACACACACACATTTCAACACACCGCCGGTATGACCAGCACACACACATTTCAACACACCGCCGGTATGACCAGCACACACACATTTCAACACACCGCCGGTATGACCAGCACACACACATTTCAACACACCGCCGGTATGACCAGCACACACACATTTCAACACACCGCCGGTATGACCAGCACACACACATTTCAACACACCGCCGGTATGACCAGCACACACACATTTCAACACACCGCCGGTATGACCAGCACACACACATTTCAACACACCGCCGGTATGACCAGCACACACACATTTCAACACACCGCCGGTATGACCAGCACACACACATTTCAACACACCGCCGGTATGACCAGCACACACACATTTCAACACACCGCCGGTATGACCAGCACACACACATTTCAACACACCGCCGGTATGACCAGCACACACACATTTCAACACACCGCCGGTATGACCAGCACACACACATTTCAACACACCGCCGGTATGACCAGCACACACACATTTCAACACACCGCCGGTATGACCAGCACACACACATTTCAACACACCGCCGGTATGACCAGCACACACACATTTCAACACACCGCCGGTATGACCAGCACACACACATTTCAACACACCGCCGGTATGACCAGCACACACACATTTCAACACACCGCCGGTATGACCAGCACACACACATTTCAACACACCGCCGGTATGACCAGCACACACACATTTCAACACACCGCCGGTATGACCAGCACACACACATTTCAACACACCGCCGGTATGACCAGCACACACACATTTCAACACACCGCCGGTATGACCAGCACACACACATTTCAACACACCGCCGGTATGACCAGCACACACACATTTCAACACACCGCCGGTATGACCAGCACACACACATTTCAACACACCGCCGGTATGACCAGCACACACACATTTCAACACACCGCCGGTATGACCAGCACACACACATTTCAACACGCCACCGCCGCCAGCGGCGTCGAGTCCGGGGGTGCTTGAGGGCTGAAGCACCCGCTGACACAACGGGCGCGTTCGGAAATAGCGCACTGAGCGCACTGTGCAATGCAAACTAATAGGCGAGTGCGCTCCCGCACTGGGGGGCGGAGCGGGCGGGGGGGGCACCATATAGGGGTGCGCACGCTTTTCCGACACACCGAAGATCCGAAGCGGGGGGACATGCGATGCGATGCGAAAAAGCAATGGTCCGACATGCGCTGCTCCCGTGCTTGCGGTTAGGGTTAGGTTAGGATTGAGGTTTCGGATCAATAGTATGTCGGAACTAAAGCCTGCACCCACCATATATGGGATTTGTGAACTACTCTTACATCACAGTCCACAGGAAAATCTGAGAACTTGTTTGAGCCAAAAAAAATAAAGACCACAAAAATTCTACTGAATGTTAAAAGTTCAGTTTTTTGGGTGCAATTGAGCTCAGAAAATCTAATAAAAATAAAATGAGAAAAATTACCAAATCTTTTTTTTATTTCACAATCCCTTTAACAGGTAAGTACAGTTCAATACAAGATCTACTAAGGATTTAGACCCCAAGAAAACCTATATGTTTCAATTGGGGTCCTATTCCATTCATCAGAACATTACCTGTAATTGTATGTGTACATATATTTGTCAAAAGGATGAAACACATTGAGTTGCCATTTGTTGGGGCTGGGCATTGACATAGCAGGAGGTAACAGTGAGTGAACATACAGAAAGAATATAATGAATAATAATTTCCAATGTACTGCTAGACATCTAAAATAGCAAAAAAAAAGAGAAAAGAAATGGGTACTGCTACAAATGGAATGTGCTAGTGAATAGTTATAATTAGGTTATAATTAGGTCATTGATGTCCCTCTTGTCTTCCCTGTTCACAGCAAATTGAGTACCTGACAGCGCAGTACACCACAGCCAAGAACAAAGTGCTGTCAGACCTGGACAGTGAGTATCACCACCCGGCGACACACATCAAATGGTCACTATACGTACAGTAACCACTTAAACCCTGCCATTTTAGACCACTGGACTTGGGTTACAACTGTACTTTGACCACTTTTTTCGTCTACACCAGACGTCTCTTCGCCAGAAATAGCCGAGAAATCTATACAAGCTCACAATGCATCGCAACTATTTTTGGCTAGTCTGTCTTCCCCCCAGAATATGGACGTTGAAGTGGTTATAAACCCTTTATATTTTATATTTATGGTATAGCCATGCTCTGTATTTGGTCTGCTCCCTTTTCCCTTTACGGCGAATCTTTCTCTTTGATGAAAAATAGCCAATCTACAAGCTCACGACGCAACTCAGGGTGAGCTAACATTCACTTTGAGCTTACATTCACAATGGTGAATATTGTGAATGAATTTTAACCACATTAAACCTAGTCTCCTAGTGTTTGGGCATGTTTTTCAGGGGCGCTGGCCCCTCCTATGCCCAGCTTTGTGTGCTTGTGTGTACCCCATAGCGATGATATGATTGGCTGAGCACGGAATGTCAGGATAAAAAAGTGAGGACAGAAAAGTGATTGGCCAGGAATGTGATGATGTATGATGATAGGAGCGCCCCTCACTTCACACTTTTCCCCTTCTAAATAACAAAAATAGCCACAAATAGTCAAAATAGCTGTAATGTGATGTGTTGTGAGCTTGTAGATTGGCTATTCTTGCCATTCACCATAGTGAAAAGTATCTAGGTAATAGGCATGTAACGATATATCGTATATCGATATTAATCCCGACGATATTAATCGATTCATTGAAATAAAAAAAATAAAAAAGGGGGGCTAGTGTGTGATGTGAAATGTGAGCTTTAGTCATATTCCATCATATTCAAGTGCTTGAATATGCTTGAATAGAGACATGATAGTCACTTTCAGTAGTAGAGCACTGTAGAGGAGAGCTGTCTGTGACTGTGCCCAGGTGATGATGGTCGTTGATGCTCATCAAGGAAGGCAATTACGTTTCTGCACTGTCAAAAGTAATGCTACTTCTTTTGCAATGTAGTTAAATAAAATATCTCAGGGGGGAAGATAAATTATATAAAATTAAAAAAACTATTTTTTCTTTAAAAAAAATATTTTTTTTTAATATTGTGAAAAATCGTATCGTGAAGATTCGTGAACCTCATATTGTGATACGAATCGTATCGTGAGTTGAGTGAATCGCTACATGCCTACTAGGTATACATGTTTACTTTGCCTCCTTCCCAACCTGTTCACTCATCTTTCACCGTCCGTTCCCTCTCTCCGCTCCGCTCCTCTCGTCCTGTTCTGCCTGTCGTCCCTGTGTGTCGTCTCAGACATCGGACCGCTGCTGGGCGGTCGCATTCAGAGTCAGCTGGAGAGAGAGGTGGTTCCCTCGCTGGACACGGCTCTACGCATGGCAGGAGGTGAGACGAGGATCTGACGCTTGGTCAGAGACGGTCCCCGAGTGTTGCAGTATGACATTAACCCATTTTGGCCGCATTTTCATGATTTTTCAAAAATATCAGACCTACAAGCTATGAGCTTGTAGATCTGATATTTTTCAATAGCTAAAGTATAACATAATGCTTAGTTAAAACACCAAAAGGGGTTCCCGTTCAGAATGGGTTAAAGACCCCTTTTCCACCCGTTGGGAACCGGTTCAGTTCTTTTTGGTTCTTAGATCATGAGCCAGAACGTTAATTATGAATTGAGTGGGCAAAACCATACCTAATTTTGATTTGGTTTGTTATCACCATGACACTTTCCCAGTTGATTACTTACACGAAGACAATGATTTATTGTATTACAAATTAAAAAAATGTTAAATGTGAAAATGAGGCATTATGAAAATATGCCAAAAATAAATAATATGAAAAGGCTACTACTGTGGAAGGGTTATCATATATGAATTTACTTATTGATCCTATAAATAATTTAATATAGGTATAGTTTTGCCCACTCAATTCATTAACGTTCCAATTTTGGAGCTCTGGCTCAT
>NC_137864.1:45286324-45301324 GCF_963924005.1 Protomyctophum bolini
CAGGATGTTTCCAGTGGAGGCGTCTCTGGTCAACTTCACCATCTATCTCAACGAGCAGCAGAAGATGATTGAGTCCTACTACCCTCAGCTAGACCAGATGGACTTCTACAGGTCTGTGTGTTAACATGTCGTTATGTGTCCTGCAGGTGGATAGGCTGTGTGTTAACATGTAATACTGTATGTGTCCTGCAGGTGGATAGGCTGTGTGTTAACATGTATTATGTGTCCTGCAGGTGGATAGGCTGTGTGTTAACATGTCGTTATGTGTCCTGCAGGTGGATAGGCTGTGTGTTAACATGTAATACTGTATGTGTCCTGCAGGTGGATAGGCTGTGTGTTAACATGTATTATGTGTCCTGCAGGTGGATAGGCTGTGTGTTAACATGTAATACTGTATGTGTCCTGCAGGTGGATAGGCTGTGTGTTAACATGTAATACTGTATGTGTCCTGCAGGTGGATAGGCTGTGTGTTAACATGTAATACTGTATGTGTCCTGCAGGTGGATAGGCTGTGTGTTAACATGTAATACTGTATGTGTCCTGCAGGTGGATAGGCTGTGTGTTAACATGTAATACTGTATGTGTCCTGCAGGTGGATAGGCTGTGTGTTAACATGTAATACTGTATGTGTCCTGCAGGTGGATAGGCTGTGTGTTAACATGTAATACTGTATGTGTCCTGCAGGTGGATAGGCTGTGTGTTAACATGTATTATGTGTCCTGCAGGTGGATAGGCTGTGTGTTAACATGTAATACTGTATGTGTCCTCCAGGTGGATAGGCTGTGTGTTAACATGTAATACTGTATGTGTCCTGCAGGTGGATAGGCTGTGTGTTAACATGTCGTTATGTGTCCTCCAGGTGGATAGGCTGTGTGTTAACATGTAATACTGTATGTGTCCTGCAGGTGGATAGGCTGTGTGTTAACATGTCATTATGTGTCCTGCAGGTGGATAGGCTGTGTGTTAACATGTCATTATGTGTCCTGCAGGTGGATAGGCTGTGTGTTAACATGTATTATGTGTCCTGCAGGTGGATAGGCTGTGTGTTAACATGTAATACTGTATGTGTCCTCCAGGTGGATAGGCTGTGTGTTAACATGTAATACTGTATGTGTCCTGCAGGTGGATAGGCTGTGTGTTAACATGTCGTTATGTGTCCTCCAGGTGGATAGGCTGTGTGTTAACATGTAATACTGTATGTGTCCTGCAGGTGGATAGGCTGTGTGTTAACATGTAATACTGTATGTGTCCTGCAGGTGGATAGGCTGTGTGTTAACATGTAATACTGTATGTGTCCTGCAGGTGGATAGGCTGTGTGTTAACATGTAATACTGTATGTGTCCTGCAGGTGGATAGGCTGTGTGGCGGTGCTGTGCATCCTGGTGTTGATTCTGGCCTTCAACTTCCTGGGCGTGCTGTGCGGGTCCTTCGGCATTGACAAACAGGCCACGCCCACCACCCGCGGCTGCATGTCGAACACGGGAGGCAACCTGCTCATGGCGTGAGTTACCGCGGCAACGGACTGACACACACACACACACACACACACACACACACACACACACACCTATAGACTACTAGTCTCTCAATATTTAGACTTTTGCTGTTTCTTTTTCATAAATTAATTCCCTTGCCTTCATCATACTACGTAGCAAAAAAACATTTAAAACGCATCACATTGCGACACACTTTGAGCTTGTAGATCGGCTATTTTTTTATTAAGAATTCTGAATTCTGAATTCTGAAGTGTTACTTTACTCAATTTCAAAAGCAGCAAAAGTCGATTTGTACACCATTGTGCCCGGGCACATTGTTTGGGGAGCAGTGGCATTAATAACTAGTGGAAAACAACGTATGCAAACCTACATTAATAGCTAGCTGTTTAGTAGGAATGGGAATTTAAAAGACACTTCTGATTCACAACAGAAAGAGACCTGAGCCAGAAGGCCAAGGTCTCTGTCTACCGAGCAATCTTTGTTCCTAATAATAATAATAATAATATCTCAAACTTATATAGCGCTTTTCTGAGTACCCAAAGACGCTTTACATGGGGGGGCTTTACAGAGGTAACAAATTAAAAACAACTTTAATAGAAAAAATAAATAATAATAATAATAATAACCTGACCTATGGTCATGAAGTGTGGGTCATGACTGAATGAATAAGGTCATGGCCGAAATTAGTTTTCTCCGACGGGTGGCTGGCATCTCCCTCAGAGATAGGGTGAAAAGTTCAGTCACTCGAGAGATACTCGGCGTATAGAGTAGCTGCTTCTTCGCTTGGAATGGATCCAGCTTAGGTGGTTCGGGCCTCTGGTTAGGATGCCTCTCGGGCATCTCCCTAGGGAGGTCCTCGATGCACGTCCCACTGGGAGGAGACCTCGAGGCAGCTTCTAACGTTTAACCGTGTGGAATTACAGGCAGCCGTTGGAGCATGAGAACAAATACAACGAATACATTCATACTACAATACAGACAGAGTAATAATGAATCTGATTGTAGGTTTGTCGTTTTCTACAGAGACAGAGAACACAGAACACTCACTCTCTCTCTCTCTCTCTCTCTCTCTCTCTCAGTGGGGTTGGCTTCAGCTTTCTGATTGGCTGGGTGCTAATGGTCGCGGTGTGCAGTCTGTTCATCGTCGGGGGCAACGTGGAGAAACTTGTGTGCGAACCACTGGCAAACCGTCAGCTGTTTCAGGTATACATGTACACACAACACAGAAAAACTGGTGCACAAGTCATACAGACAGACGCACACATGCACGCACAGCACAGCACATACACTCACCTGCATCTCTTTCTTAAATCATCTTCCTTCCAGTCTAATTGTGTGTGTGTGTGTGTGTGTGTGTGTGTGTGTGTGTGTGTGTGTGTGTGTGTGTGTGTGTGTGTGTGTGTGTGTGTGTGCGTGTGTGCGTGTAGATCATTGACACTCCATTCATGGTCCATCCGACCAAGAAGAACTTCCTGCCTGGGATGTTGTTCCAGAACCCTAACATTGACCTGACAGTGGGGAGCATGTACAGGTGTGTGTGTGTGTGTGTGTGTGTGTGTGTGTGTGTGTGTGTGTGTGTGTGTGTGTGTGTGTGTGTGTGTGTGTGTGTGTGTGTGTGTGTGTGTGTGTGTGTGTGTGTGTGTGTGTGTGTGTGTGTGTGTGTGTGTGTGTGTGTGTGTGTGTGTGTGTGTGTGTGTGTGGGGAGCATGTACAGGTGAGACATGGCCCATGATTCTACACATGCTTTCTGAATCAGTAGCTCACTCACTTTCAATATTTTTCAAAAATGGTAAAACAAATAGTGGCACTTTAACAGGAGAGTGTGTGTACAGTGTGTGCACAGGTTGGCATCGACCAGGCCAACGGGGCCGGAGATGATCTGAGCACACACACACACACACACACACACACACACACACACACACACACACACACACAGAGATGGACAGAGTGCAAAACATACTCTCTCCCCATGCCTTCGGCCTGGTGGAGACAATGTCACTGCAGATGTACAGTACAGTACAGTAGGGCAGTGTTTCCCAACCTGTGTGTTGCGGAGCTTTGGTGCAAAAAAAAAGCCCGAAAAGCAATGGCTACTGAGCTGCAGGCTTCCTATTGTTTGCGGCGGAACAATAGACTCTTAACGACCACTGTACGTTGCAGTCCAAAAAAGCGTTTGATAAACCTGTGCAATTCATCCATCCAGACCAAAAGCAAAACCCCCGCTGTTAATTTTGCATCGCATTGTAAAACAGCTGTGCCTCGTTATAGCCACACGCGTTTCTAACTTGCGGTCACAGTCGCGATACCTTTCAGTTGTGTGGTACTTTTATATGGATTTAACTGTAACAGAAAGTTCTATCCAGACTATCCACAGTCCCATCTCCCAGTCACGGAGCTGGGACTGACACACACAGAGATACGAGTCGACGAGCAGCACATATCCAGACCAGCTAGAAGCCAGAGGTGTTGCCAGTATATAACTCTATGGCAGAAACAAGCCACCTAGGTCTATACAAAATAAGACAAAAATAAGCAACACTGGTCGTTTCTGGCCAGTGTTGCCAAATCTGTTTATAAGCGATTTTGGGATTATTTTTGTAGATTGAAAAGATATTGGGGGTTTGAGAACCACTGCTCTAAAACAATATTAGACAACGTTTGAGCCACAAACACATTGCTCTCTCTCTTCTCCTTTTGTATAAATGAAATAGGCCTATTCATGATTCTGCTTCAGTGCTTATAGAGAAGTAGCCTATGTTAGTTTGTTTTATGGAAACAGTTGTTTGTGTTGAATGTGCTAATTGCACAGAATTATTCAAAAGAGAGAAAATGGGCAAGCCATAAAATAACGCACATTGCGTTTCATACGTCATGTGGAAAAAAGGTAAAAAAATAAATATATATACACCCCCCCCCCCCCCCCCCCCGTATATCTAGGTGTGCCCCGAGATTTTTAGGCTATGAAAAGTGTTCTCTGGGACAAAAAAGGTTGGGAAACACTGCAGTAGGGTGTGTGATGGTTGTGTCTTGTGCTGTTCAGTTGTACAGTACGCTGTTTTTCAGATGTACAGTACGGTGTGTGATGGTTGTGTCTCGTGTTGTTCAGGGAGTGTTATGAGAACAATGGACTGTACCACGCTCTGCAGCTGGAGACCATGTTCAACATCAACTCCTTCCTCAACAAAACTGTGGTGAGTGTCTGTCTGTCTGTCTGTGTGTGTGTGTGTGTATACACTTGTACTTGTGCTATAGTGTAAAATAATTTGACACTGACGTGTGTGCGTGTGTGTGTGCGTGTGCGTGCACAGTACAATAAGGACCTGGCCAACGTGTTTGAGAGCGTAACGATCAACCTGCAGGAAATCTCCCTGATGGAGCCCGAAGGACGAAGCAACCTCCTCAACTTTGCCAACCTGGGAGTGGGAGACATCAACTACCAGACCTACCTGGCTGAGGTAACCGTGTTCGTGTGTGTGTGTGTGTGTGTGTGTGTGTGTGTGGGTGAGGTGAGGTGATAGTTTGCATTGTTGTTACATTGGGTGAGGTGATACGCTGCTGCTGTGACCTGTGACCTGTGACCTGTGACCTGCACCTCACTGTCCTGGACTTGAGCAGAGGATATATACGATGGCTGCTTTCATCCGTTTCTGTTTGAGCAGGTCAAAGGATTAAAGGGACACTTCACCCTTTTTGCAAAAAAATATATGTTAATGACATTTAGAAGCTTTAGAACACTTTCCTGGGGGTCTTTATGTGTGTAATATGTGGTTTTAGATATTTTAGATTGTAGCAGTGAGCCTGTTGTCTCTGATGTCATGGACACTGGGCTCACTTCCTTCCTGGACTACATGTTGTCTCAGTAAGACAGCTCTCCCCCCTATCCACAAGGATGAGCAGTGCACCAAAGAATTATGGGAATTGTAGTCCAGGAAGGTAGTGAGACCAGTGTCCATGACATCAGAGACAACAGGCTCACTGCTACAATCTAAAATATCTAAAACCACATATTACACACATAAATACCCCCAGGAAAGTGATCTAAAGCTTCTAAACGTCATTAACATATATTTTTTTGCAAAAAGGGTGAAGTGTCCCTTTAAGTGGCCTGGCAATGCCAGTGAACTCGGACTGTTGTTTGTGTTGCTGTTGTAGTACAGACTGGCTGTACTTTTGCTCTTCCTCATGGACCTATACCTGTGGATTACCAGTGGCTATGCAATCGACACGCACTGACACTCTGCACCATAAACCCATGTATAACAAGAGCTTGCACAAAAAAACGAATATTTCACCCGAATAATTTATATTTTGTAACACAAATCTTCTCTTATGGGGGTTCCTGGCACAAAGCCTTTTGAGAAGGGGGTCCGTGGCCAGAAATGTATCAATTTGGGGGTCCTTGGCATGAAAAGGTTTGAGAACCATTGCCTTAAATGCGGGACAAATTGGCATGCACGGCATGTGCATATCATTATCGGCATGTGCGACAGGTCTCCAGTCATTCAGACGTGTGCCCCTATGGAGTGCTCTGGGACAGGCACGATGGTGCGTTGTTCCAGGGATGACTGGAGCCTGCCCAGCGACGTCATATCCAGGTGGAGTGCTTGACTACAGGAAAAAAAACAACAACTCTGGGATGGGAATCTATCAATTATGATGTCACACCTGCATTCCTGCGAGGGAAAAGGCGTTGCTGTCCCGCTTCGACATTCCAGCGCGGGAGTCATCCACACCCCCACACCGCTCCGCCCAGTTGGAAATATGAGGCAATATCGCCCTGGATCTGTGTGCTATATTGCATTCCGATTTACTTAACTCATAGAATGCTGAAAGCGTTTTTAAACGTTTTATTATAGCCAAGCGCAAGAAGCGCATAACGTTTTTATACGTTTTATGGTCCAAAAAACGTTTTTTTATTGATTACTATTGTTCAACTATATTTGCGCCCGGACAACTCATAATGTAACACCGATCGGCTCTAAAAAGAGTTAAAACCCCCCCCTGCTGAAAAGAGGTGTTGGTCTGAGAAGCGTCTGGCACCGCCTATTGGTTGGTCTATGCGAGGACGTACGACGTATTGGAGACGGCCGTCCGGCATAGACCAACGCAGATGTCAGGGGATCTAAAATGGATGGGACAATGCTCTTGTTTGTGTGAATACACTCGATTCCCCCTCCCCTCCTGTTTCTACATGGTTTCTCCCGAGGGAGAATGGTGGGGGGGGGGGGTCTCTTCCTCTTGGATCGCATTGGCAGTTCCCCCCCCACTCCCGAGTCCCCACTGCTTTCAACTGCAAGGCTTGCACTCACTCTCATTCTCGGAACAAGATACAACGCGATTTGCTCTCTGCCCGTATATAAACCTGCAACGATCGGCATTTTATTTCATAACGTAACGTTTGCCAGACACATGTGGAGTTAGTCATGGACAGATTGCACATCATTATCGAGGGCCCGCCATGATACGTTGGTCGCTGATCGCAAGCCGTACTGCTGCTGCGCTGCTCGCATCCAACCATCCAATCCACCCCCCTTTCTCGTTACAACAGGCTATTATAAACTCACCGTCGAGCAGCCTGCCCTGCACCTAATGTGATAAAATGAACGGCAGGACAAAATCGGATCGATTATTATCTGTCTATCAGCAACATACGGGTGTTTGTCTTGCAACGACAGGTGGTGCTTTCTCGTTTTTTTTCTTCCAAATACGTTGACGTGCTGCTTCTGCCGCTGCCGCATCCATCTCGTTGTTTTTCTTGTTTTTTTTCCCAAACATGTCCAGACACAATCCGATCCAGTCTCGCGTCTCACCTTATAGATACGCGAGACTGGATCGATGAGGTTAGTGGTATGTCTGGACATGTTTGGAGCGGCACACGACAATCGACAATAATGTTGATTATGCAAGATCATTTCCTCAAAGCCTAGTTGCCCCCCCCCCCCCCCGTTACTGCGATTGTTTGTAGCTCGAATCACAGAATGAGTTCAATGAGCGTAGGGAGAGGGCACATATGGGGCTACGATTGAAGAAAGTTTCCAAGTCCGTTTTATGATCAGATAATGTGCATCAAGACTCTCTGCTTTCATAAGAAAAAAACTAATACTGTAATTGCGAATGCAATGAGCACTTACTATGAGACCTAGCAGATCACGTCTGTCTGTCTGTCTGTCTGTCTGTCTGTCTGTGTGTGTGTGTGTGTGTGTGTGTGTGTGTGTGTGTGTCTGTCTGTCCCGCTTACTGTATATGTGGACCTGGCCCTTTTGTGCCCATATATGGAGCTGAGTGATTTGTGAGTCATGGTGACATGAGTGTGATGGCGTGGTCCTGCTTTGGGGACTCCTTATATGGTTATGGCTGAGTCATGGTGACATGAGTGTGATGGCGTCTTTTGTGACCATATATGGAGCTGGCGTGGTCCAAGCACTAACTATGACACCCTGCAGATCATGTCTGTAATTTATTCTAATTGTTATTGCAATTTACGATCTGCGTTCGCCTTCCACGTTCGCGCGTCTTACTCGTAATAATAAAAATCACACCCCTGTGAAGTGAGCAGTGCAATGTTGTGAAGTGAGCAGTGCAACATTGCACTGCTCACTTCACTGGGGTGTGATTTCTATTATTATTACAGTATTAGTATTTTTCTTATGAAAGCAGAGAGTATTCTGTTTCATACGGTATATAGTATGTACATGTCGCTATAGGCCTTATTTTGTGAATATTTAGTTGTTAGGTCCATGCTCTCTAAAATTATCTTTTTCAGAGAACTTTAGAGATGGCATGGGCCTGAATAACTATTATTCACAAAATAAGGCCTATAGCGACATGTACATACTATATACCGTATGAAACAGTCGACTCTCTGCTTTCATAAGAAAAATACTAATACTGTAATAATAATAAAAATCACACCCCTGTGAAGTGAGCAGTGCAATTGCACTGCTCACTTCACAGGGGTGTGATTTTTCTGGGTGGTATTTTTCTTATGAAAGCAGAGAGTCTACTGTTTCATACGGTATATAGTATGTACATGTCGCTATAGGCCTTATTTTGTGAATAATAGTTCTTCGGGTCCATGCCTTCTCTAAAGTTCTCTGGTGGGCGCAAGCTGCATTCAATAGCCAATTAGTGACAAACTGTATATGTGTACAATGTGTACTGTTTTCCTCCTAAAAGTAGACATTCAGGGCTTTCATTCGGTATATGGTTTGTATAGGATATTATTTGTGCTCAATTTTATATCGGTCTTTTGAACTAAAAAAACTGAACTGAAATGTCTGTCAACTTCAGGCCTCCATATCTCTGTTGTTTTTTTTCACAAGCAGCGTGCAGGCAAAAGCAGGTGTTAGAAAAAGGTCAATATCTCCAGAATGGAAGATGGTAGAATCATAATTTTTTTTTTTAAATTGAAGTGGACAAGTTGGGCTTTCTTTTTATTTATGCGATTGTGATTCTCGCTATAAGAGGCCCCTCGCTGTGGGCCCCCCAAAAAGTTCAAAAAGCCCATGTTAAGCCTTCAGCACCAGTAAGCCAGGGTCCGCTAGAACCTGTAGCAGTCTATGTGTTAAGACAATAGATGGTCTCTGTCGGGAAGAAATGCAGTTTGCACTATATTATAAAACCCACAAACTTGACCACTTTAACTTTCTTTCTTTAATTTTTTTTAATGGGACTATAAAATGAAGGTTTCTGCCCAGGAAGCAACAAAATGAGCATGAATAAACTGCAGGCTAGTGATGTGCGGGCCGGGCTGCTGCCTGCAGGTCCCCCCCACCCCCCCCCACCCACCCTAAAAGCATTCCGTTACCAAAGCTTGTTCAATGCTTATTTGTTCAAGTACTGTATAAGTACTGTATGCACAGCTGCCAATGATATCGTCATTATCCTGATATCCAGACCCCGGCCGCTGCACGTCAACTTTAACCCATTCTGACCTGAGATCAGATTCATACGAGGTTTCCACTGGACACACACTGGGTCTGATTAACCCATTCTGACCTGAGATCAGATTCTAAAAAATGTCAGTCGCTCTTCGATTTTTTCAAAAATAGCAGACCTACAAGCTCGTAGCGCGCCACTCGGTGGCGCGATATGAGCTTGTAGATCTGCTATTTTTCAATAGCTAAAGCATAACATGATGCCAACACCAAAATGGGTGCCCGGTCAGAATGGGTTAAAGTCCAATGTAATGTTGTAGGACAGGACCCTCACTGTAGTCATCATGTATTGTTGGCTACACAGTTATAAAAGACAGGGAAAATAATGAATTGTCTATCCCAAAACCGAGCCTGTATGTATGGGGCTGAATGTGCTGTGTGGTTTTGCCGTTTTGATCGTTCGTTTCATCAACTGATTGTAAACGCAACTCTCTCTCTCTCGCTCTCTCGCCCGGTATATGACATTTAGCCTATACATATGAAATGTAGCATTATACAGTATGTATTGTTTATTTCATTGTTTTGAACATATACGTAGTTAAACTCAAAAGAAAAGGATGTGCTGGATGCAGTGCAATGCATGATCCGTTGATCATTTCATTAAGCAGACTATTATTTTGCAGGGTAGCCTATACTACAATATGACTTGGAAACACATGGCATTGAACATGAACTTGGGTTTTAGACCGGCGGTGCTTCCGTCCATAGTGTGAGTATACAGTAGGCTGCATGGGCCTAACAACAATCGGAACATTATGATCAAAATGCTTCACAGATGTAAATGGATGCAGGGAACATGGCTCAGTCCCCCCCCCCCCCCCCCTCCCCTCTCTCTCTCTCGAAAGCAATTGAATGGACTGGACTTGCTGGGTGATGAAAAGCCTAGGCTTGTGTATGAGAACAAATATGTTGTTCTGGTTTCAAATACATTGTAGTAGCTGTGTGGTTGTGTGTGTGTGTGTGTGTGTATATATATATATATATATATATATATATATATACACAACGCCCCCCCCCCCCCCCCCTCCCCTCTCTCTCTCTCGAAAGCAATTGAATGGACTGGACTTGCTGGGTGATGAAAAGCCTAGGCTTGTGTATGAGAACAAATATGTTGTTCTGGTTTCAAATACATTGTAGCAGCTGTGTGGTTGTGTGTGTGTGTGTGTGTGTGTGTGTGTGTGTGTATATATATATATATATATACACAACGCCCCCCCCCCCGTATATCTAGGTGTGCCCTGGGACTTTTTGGCTATGAAAAGTGTGCCCTGGCAGAAAAAAGGTTGGGAAAAACTGCTGTAGTTCATGCAGTACTGAGAAACCTGATGTACAAATGTGTGTCGTCTTAATGCGTCTCATAACTTTAAAATTATGCTGCTGTCTTACCCTAGCCTGTCTTACCCCAGCCTGTCTTACCCCAGCCTGTCTTACCCCAGCCTGTCTTACCCCAGCCTGTCTTACCCCAGCCTGTCTTACCCCAGCCTGTCTTACCCCAGCCTGTCTTAACCCCAGCCTGTCTTACCCCAGCCTGTCTTACCCCAGCCTGTCTTAACCCCAGCCTGTCTTACCCCAGCCTGTCTTACCCCAGCCTGTCTTACCCCAGCCTGTCTTAACCCCAGCCTGTCTTACCCCAGCCTGTCTTACCCCAGCCTGTCTTACCCCAGCCTGTCTTACCCCAGCCTGTCTTACCCCAGCCTCAGTATAACTAGATATCTGTCTGCTTTTTGGAAGCACTGGTATGATTGTTTATTGTTCTAAAAACTGCTTTTTCCTTTGGGATAGGTATGTTCTGTAGTCTGTTTTATTATGGACCCTGAGTCTAAACAATTGATTGATTGATTGATTGATTGATTGATTGATTGATTGATTGATTGACGCCACACTGGCATCCTACAAGGAGAGAAACCAAACACAATGCCAGCGTTATCAATCACTCTGTCAGCATGACATAAGCACCTTTATGGCTCTGTTGTGTACTTGTGTTTGTTGTGTGTACTCTGTGTGTGTATCTAATGTTGTGTGTGTGTGTGTGTGTGTGTGTGTGTGTGTATCTTCATCTTCTAGGTGAACAAGGGCATTACTCTGGTTGATCTGCTGACCTTCTCTAATGACCTGGATGCCCAGGCTGACCAGCTGGTGAGTCACACTGTGTGTGTGTGTGTGTGTGTGTGTGTTGTAAATTGCAGTTGTACTGCAGGGAACATACTTGTATAACCATAGCAATTTTTTTATGAATATGTTTTTTCTTCGTATCTATAGCTATAGCTATAGATTTCAGTCACCATTATTCTGGCAGCTCCCGTTCAGAATACACACATCAACGAGGCACAGTGCCTGCGTGGAGGAGAACAGTGTCCGTTATGCTAACCCAAACCCCCGAGGGATCGCGGAGCTGACCTCGCACACAATGTAGTTCTTGTACGCCGAATAGCCGTCTTAAGCCCAGCAGCGACGCGGCACAGGCGTTGCCGCACGCCAGGCGAGGCGTGAACGCGCGTCGGACGCCGCCGGTGTGGGACAGGTTCATTGAAAATAAACGGAGGCGGCTGTTTTGACGCGCGGCGTTCGCAGACGGTGTGGGTAGGGGCTATAGCTGGTCTACGACTCGAGCGCCAGCGGTGGGAAAAGTACTCGAATTTTGACTTAAGTAAAAGTATAAATACTGCAATGTAGAACTACTCCGTTACAAGTATTCAAAATGCACTCAAGTAAAAGTACAAAAGTAATGGCATGAAAAAGTACTTAAAGTACCAAAGGTAAAAGTACTCATTGTGCATGAGTGTCTCGTTTCAAGTTTTCAAAAAGAAAGTGGTATCTTTTGTAATAACAATCAAAGTAACTAAAGTTTTCAAATAAATGCATTGTACAAGTACAATATTTGCCTCTGAGATGTTGTAGTGTAGTGGAAATTGGAAAATACTCAAGTAAAGTACAAATACGAGCGCACAACGCATAGGCTTTTAGGCCGTTTTTCACCATGCAATAAATCTACACATCAGAAACATACAGCAGGCCTCCAGTGGTCAATGCATCTCCTCCAGTTACAGTCTATGGTCCAGACAGGGCTCTGGGTGGTTAAATGCATCTCCTCCAGTTACAGTCTATGGTCCAGACGGGGCTCTGGGTGGTTAAATGCATCTCCTCCAGTCCATATAGAAAATGAATTAAATCTTTATTAATAAAGATAGTGCTCCGCAGCAGCAGTCATACCAGACAGACAAACGCGTTTCGACGCGCAGGCCTTCGTCAGTGTCCAGACGGGGCTCTGGGTGGTTAATGCATCTCCTCCAGTCACAGTCTATGGTCCAGACAGGGCTCTGGGTGGTTAATGCATCTCCTCCAGTCACAGTCTATGGTCCAGACAGGGCTCTGGGTGGTTAATGCATCTCCTCCAGTCACAGTCTATGGTCCAGACGGGGCTCTGGGTGGTTAATGCATCTCCTCCAGTCACAGTCTATGGTCCAGACGGGGCTCTGGGTGGTTAATGCATCTCCTCCAGTCACAGTCTATGGTCCAGACAGGGCTCTGGGTGGTTAATGCATCTCCTCCAGTCACAGTCTATGGTCCAGACAGGGCTCTGGGTGGTTAATGCATCTCCTCCAGTCACAGTCTATGGTCCAGACAGGGCTCTGGGTGGTTAATGCATCTCCTCCAGTCACAGTCTATGGTCCAGACGGGGCTCTGGGTGGTTAATGCATCTCCTCCAGTCACAGTCTATGGTCCAGACGGGGCTCTGGGTGGTTAATGCATCTCCTCCAGTCACAGTCTATGGTCCAGACAGGGCTCTGGGTGGTTAATGCATCTCCTCCAGTCACAGTCTATGGTCCAGACAGGGCTCTGGGTGGTTAATGCATCTCCTCCAGTCACAGTCTATGGTCCAGACGGGGCTCTGGGCGGTTAATGCATCTCCTCCAGTCACAGTCTATGGTCCAGACGGGGCTCTGGGTGGTTAATGCATCTCCTCCAGTCACAGTCTATGGTCCAGACAGGGCTCTGGGTGGTTAATGCATCTCCTCCAGTCACAGTCTATGGTCCAGACGGGGCTCTGGGTGGTTAATGCATCTCCTCCAGTCACAGTCTATGGTCCAGACGGGGCTCTGGGCGGTTAATGCATCTCCTCCAGTCACAGTCTATGGTCCAGACAGGGCTCTGGGTGGTTAATGCATCTCCTCCAGTCACAGTCTATGGTCCAGACGGGGCTCTGGGTGGTTAATGCATCTCCTCCAGTCACAGTCTATGGTCCAGACAGGGCTCTGGGTGGTTAATGCATCTCCTCCAGTCACAGTCTATGGTCCAGACAGGGCTCTGGGTGGTTAATGCATCTCCTCCAGTCACAGTCTATGGTCCAGACGGGGCTCTGGGTGGTTAATGCATCTCCTCCAGTCACAGTCTATGGTCCAGACAGGGCTCTGGGTGGTTAATGCATCTCCTCCAGTCACAGTCTATGGTCCAGACGGGGCTCTGGGTGGTTAATGCATCTCCTCCAGTCACAGTCTATGGTCCAGACGGGGCTCTGGGCGGTTAATGCATCTCCTCCAGTCACAGTCTATGGTCCAGACAGGGCTCTGGGTGGTTAATGCATCTCCTCCAGTCACAGTCTATGGTCCAGACGGGGCTCTGGGTGGTTAATGCATCTCCTCCAGTCACAGTCTATGGTCCAGACAGGGCTCTGGGTGGTTAATGCATCTCCTCCAGTCACAGTCTATGGTCCAGACAGGGCTCTGGGTGGTTAATGCATCTCCTCCAGTCACAGTCTATGGTCCAGACAGGGCTCTGGGTGGTTAAATGCATCTCCTCCAGTCACAGTCTATGGTCCAGACGGGGCTCTGGGTGGTTAATGCATCTCCTCCAGTCACAGTCTATGGTCCAGACGGGGCTCTGGGTGGTTAATGCATCTCCTCCAGTCACAGTCTATGGTCCAGACGGGGCTCTGGGTGGTTAATGCATCTCCTCCAGTCACAGTCTATGGTCCAGACAGGGCTCTGGGTGGTTAATGCATCTCCTCCAGTCACAGTCTATGGTCCAGACGGGGCTCTGGGTGGTTAATGCATCTCCTCCAGTCACAGTCTATGGTCCAGACAGGGCTCTGGGTGGTTAATGCATCTCCTCCAGTCACAGTCTATGGTCCAGACGGGGCTCTGGGTGGTTAATGCATCTCCTCCAGTCACAGTCTATGGTCCAGACAGGGCTCTGGGTGGTTAATGCATCTCCTCCAGTCACAGTCTATGGTCCAGACGGGGCTCTGGGTGGTTAATGCATCTCCTCCAGTCACAGTCTATGGTCCAGACAGGGCTCTGGGTGGTTAATGCATCTCCTCCAGTCACAGTCTATGGTCCAGACGGGGCTCTGGGTGGTTAATGCATCTCCTCCAGTCACAGTCTATGGTCCAGACAGGGCTCTGGGTGGTTAATGCATCTCCTCCAGTCACAGTCTATGGTCCAGACAGGGCTCTGGGTGGTTAATGCATCTCCTCCAGTCACAGTCTATGGTCCAGACGGGGCTCTGGGTGGTTAATGCATCTCCTCCAGTCACAGTCTATGGTCCAGACGGCGCTCTGGGTGGTT
>NC_137864.1:45306324-45343824 GCF_963924005.1 Protomyctophum bolini
GAATAATAATCTGTTTTTACAGATAAACAAGCCCAAAGTAACAGCTTGAACAGATCTACACGCTCACAATATTAAATATAAAGGTATTTAAGTTAAATCTGTCTTGGTCATAACAGCAATTAATTATATCGGATATCGATATCGATATCGATATATATATAATGTCGAACTTAATCCTTCTAAAAAGTCTAAATATATATTTTCTCAATTGTTTCAAAAATGTTAAAGAAAAACTTGTATTACAAATAAATAGCTACATTTGACACTATACACAAGCTCACCAACGTGTGGTTTTAGTGACGTGTAATGAGCTTAGAAACTAGAGCTATAAAATATGCTTTTGTACCGCATCCCCACCGGCTTCAAACTTGACAGCTGGTTATTAAAGACAGGATACCGACAGGAGACAACACAAGACAAGATACTGTACCGCTTTATTGATCCCTGGAGGCTTTTCAGCTCGTTTCCGTAAGCCAGCGTGTAGACACAAGCAACAAGGAGTAATAGAATACTAGTGGAAAGACAACAAATTGAAGGCACACACACACACACACACACACACACACACAAAACCGCTACCAACCTCCATAAGCACATCACAAAAGCACTTTCATACACAAATAATAGGGAACTTAAGGGACGACTTCACCACTTTTCAACCTATCGGGCTGTGGGCAGTTCAGAAACGAACTCGCTAGAAAGATCCATTATAGAATCGTACCTTTTCAGGAATAGAAAGCCGAACGGCCCACAGCCCTCCTATGAGACACAGACTAGTAGACCTAGTAGGAAAGAAATAGTGCTATTTTACCATGAACATTAGTGAGGACCAATTATATGAAGATATTTTGAAAAGTGGGTGATCAAGTCATCCTTTTAACCCTACTTAGCTGACCGGAGTCCCCTAGGGTTCTATACTAGGTCCCCTCTTGTTTGTCGCTCTTCACTGAATTAATCTTTGCAAAAGAATAGCTACACTACAAGCTCACAATGTTGTGACCATGTGGATCTGCTGTTTCTGCAGAATGTGGGCCCTATAGGATAGCGATGGTAGGGTTCATTCATACTTCATATTATGCATCATTTCTGGCACCACTGGTGTGTTTTAGAAATCAAACCTTCATTTAGCCGTGTGCGGTTTGTGTTACTAAAGGTGTGTGTGTGTGTGTGTGTGTGTGTGTGTGTGTGTGTGTGTGTGTGTGTGTGTGTGTGCGCGCGTGTGCGTGTGCGGTTAGTGTTACTAAAGGTGTGTGTGTGTGCGCGTGCGCGGTTAGTGTTACTAAAGGTGTGTGTCTGGTTTCTCTCATACAGTCGACACTGAGCCAGAGCATCCGGCTGCTGCAGAGAACAGCCAACGAGTTACCGGTGAGGACGGACGTGCACACACACACACACACACACACACACACACACACACACACGCACGCACGCACGCACACACACATGCGCGGGCCTGCACACACTGTCATACTAGTGGTGTTGATGTTATCAGCTGATTCACTCTCTCTCTCTCTCAGGTTAAGGTGACCAACATATTGAGTGCCATTGACGCAGCAGAGTACCTCATCACTCACAACGCCTCACATGTGGTCAAACAGGTAAACAGCAACGCACGCACGCACGCACACACACACACACACACACACACACACACACACACACACATACTACACACACATTCAAATGCCCTATTCTGTGTTCTTTACAGGAGACCAATAACTACATTCAGAGCCTGGTTGGTTACTTCAGACAGTACACACAGTGGGTGGAAGACTCGGTGAGTATTCCAACACGCTGCTCTTGTCCTCTCTCACCCTGCAGGTCTACACTCTACAGCAGGGGTTTTCAACAGGTGGTCCGTGGACCACTGGTGGTCCGTGGAGGTATTGCATGTGGTCCCTGACCATGCATTTAGTAATGTATAGCAAAGTGAAGATTGTGTCATTTCTTCCACGGAACAGTGCACTAAACGTCTGTGCACTGTTCCGTGGAAGTGCGTCAATGTTATCAGAATTACTGGGAAGTCTGAGATTAAGAAATTCCATAGAAAAGGCAGTTAGTTGGAATCTGAAGAAGGGTGAAGTGTACCAGCTTGCCTGGTTGAGTCATCATTATTAGGAAATGTTAATGTGCCCATATAATGTCATCATGTGCTATATCTTGCACGTATTTGCCATTTTTACTATATATATATACATATATATATATATATTACTATTATGAAAATAGTTATAATAGCCATAATGTATGGATGTAGATCTGCTAGTTGAACTATTTAAATTTATTTTTCAAGATAGTAAAATATGGAAGAAAATAAGTTTAGGGATAAAGGTTAAGGCACGCCCCAGATATAGGGCCACATGTGTCAGTCATCAGTTAAGTCCGTGGACCATGGATTGAGAAACAGTATAAGACATGGTCCCCGCAGGACAGAAACAGTATAAGACATGGTCCCCGCAGGACAGAAACAGTATAAGACGTGGTCCCCTCAGGACAGAAACAGTATAAGACATGGTCCCCGCAGGACAGAAACAGTATAAGACATGGTCCCCGCAGGACAGAGACAGTATAAGACATGGTCCCCGCAGGACAGAGACAGTATAAGACATGGTCCCCGCAGGACAGAAACAGTATAAGACATGGTCCCCGCAGGACAGAAACAGTATAAGACGTGGTCCCCGCAGGACAGAAACAGTATAAGACATGGTCCCCGCAGGACAGAAACAGTATAAGACATGGTCCCCAGGTTGATCCTTATAGTCAAGGTGGTGGTCCCTGGTTCACAATCAGTTGAAAACCCCTGCTCTACAGTACAGTACCGTACAGTACAGTACAGTACAGTACAGTTTCTCTGTAGCCTGGAGGGCCAGACTCACAGTTTCTCTGTAGCCTGGAGGGCCAGACTGATAGTTTCTCTGTAGCCTGGAGGGCCAGACTGATAGTTTCTCTGTAGCCTGGAGGGCCAGACTCACAGTTTCTCTGTAGCCTGGAGGGCCAGACTGATAGTTTCTCTGTAGCCTGGAGGGCCAGACTCACAGTTTCTCTGTAGCCTGGAGGGCCAGACTGATAGTTTCTCTGTAGCCTGGAGGGCCAGACTGATAGTGTGGATTCACTGACGCTATGAGTCTGGCCCTCCAGACTAGCTTTCTCTGTTCCCCGTCTCATGTTCCTGTTATGGTCTTCACCATCCTGATTGCAAATGGAACCAAATTAGCATATACTTTGCATTTTAAAGCAACACCTTTCAACCCAATCTTCATATAATTGGTCCTCACTAATGTTCAGTAACGAGCACACGCGCAACAAATTCACGGGACCGCGCTCACGTAAATACGCTTGCGTTGTCGCACCGCGACTGCTCCCCAGTGCTCTGCGCAAAAACGCAGGTCTCGGTGAAAACGAACTAAATCGCTTCATGTTTGAAAGGCCCTTTATCGTGAGAACAATGGCTTCCATTTTCGCATTGCAACTTTTCAGGAATAGAAAGCCTGCTGTTTCTATTAGCTTGGCTTCCCCATCGATGATATCACTGGTGGACGGGTTTCTGAACTACCCACAGCCCTCCCATGAGACAGACAAAATAATTGTGGTATTTTATCATGAACATTAGTGAGGACCAATTATATGAATATAGGTTGAAAAGTGGTCCTTTTGACAAACGAGAACTTTAACAATTCAAACTGAGTGAGTTACTCAAATTTGCTCAGACGGGAAGAGTCAGTGGTTACTAATTCACAGTTAAAAGGAACGTGCATTTAATGTTTCATAGACAACTCAGTTTGAACTGCATTTTTGTGACTCTCTCTCTCTCTGCGTGTGTGCGTGCGTGTGCGTCTGTCTGGTCTGTCTGTGTGTGTGTGTGTGTGTGTGTGTATGTGTGTGCGTGTGCGTGCATGTGCGCGTGTGTTCTCTCCTCCAGTTAACAGCAGAGGTAGCTCAGTGTAAACCCATCAGTAACCTTGTGGACAGTATGGAGATCATTGGCTGCAGCTTCATTGTAGACTCAGTGGTAAGTGTGTGTGTGTGTGTGTGTGTGTGTGTGTGTGTGTGTGTGTGTGTGTGTGTGTGTGTGTGTGTGTGTGTGTGTGTGGGTTGCAAACATACAGACAGCTCTTTGACTGTGAGTAGGTAGGGGGTGAAGGAAGTCTGTAGCGCCAGGTACATTATGTACCTAAATACATATATACGCATGCATGGGCACATACATGAACATCCACACACACACACACACACACACAGACACACACACACACAGGTCACCCACTGTTCACACCTAAATCCTCAGGGACTTATAAATGTGTAATGATGATATATGTTGCATATTAATACATCCTGCATTTATCTTGTGTGCAAGAGAGAGTTTGTGTTTTTTCTGTGTGTGTGTGTGTGTGTGTGTGTGTGTGTGTGTGTGTGTGTGTGTGTGTGTGTGTGTGTGTGTGTGACGTGTGTGTGTGTGTGTGTGACGTGTGCTTGTGCTGCAGTGTGTGTCCAGATCCACATTCCTTGTGGTCTATAATGTAAATGTACAGTCTGTACTTTTACAACATGTACATGTGTGTGTGTGTGTGTGTGTGTGTGTATGCGTGCACAGTGCACACGTGGCGCATGTGTATTACTGTGTGAATTTGTGTGCGAACGTGCATATCCAGCAGGGCTACCAATAAGGTAGATTGTGATCTACCAGTAGATCATAAAAGGCTGTGCAGGTAGACCACATGACGTGAATTGACTTGATTGATTGACATAAGTCAATGTGCACGGACACCCGCACAGCGTCTGCACCTGCAGTGCAAGTATCGTATCACCAACATCTGTAGCGTTACGAAGTTGTCAATCTGAGAACCCATCGTCAAAACGTAAAGGGAAAAACAACGCCCTCTGTCAGTCTGTCTTGAGAGACTACAAAGTTATATACAAGAAAACCAAACATTTCCCATTCCAAGTGCGTTAGTCTCATAATTATGTAATGCCATCGCTGCTTTTCCAAAGCCCCCTCAGGTACATTGTTTAACTATTTTCAGCAATTGGATAATTTGGTGGGTAGATCTGGTTCAGCTTGTAATTTTGAAAGCTCTCAAGTCAAAAAGGTGTGGCCACCTCTGGTATACAGCGAGTGTGTGTGTGTGTGTGTGTGTGTGTGTGTGTGTGACTGTGCGTGTGTGTGTGTGCCTGCGTGTGTGTGTGTGTAGCATAGCAGTAAGAAGCGTAACCCTGTCATTAAGGCGGGTATACGGTCTGTAATTCAGTCGAATGACAGAACAACTAAAGTTTCCTAAAGCTCCTTCTCCACACAGAACCCTGTACAACAATCTGATGACGACGGTTCACCACTGACAAAGATCTCATGATATGATTCAATTCCAATTCACTGGCTTCTGCTTTGATTTGATTCTAGTCAGCAGACGCTATAGCTACTGCAATAGACACATCGTAGCTGTCGGGCAAATACCTTTAACTGTTTGAGTTTTTACTTTTTTCGTAACTATAGCGGCCTATGTTATCACACTACACTACAGCGTCACACAACAGCATAAAAAAGTAGCCGATCCGCAAGCTCAAAGCGTGAAGCGGCGGGTTTTGAGCTACGGTACTTTTTGCTCATTTTGAATTTGAATCCCGAAAAGTAGCTCTGCCTGACAGTGACGATATTACGATAATTTTCATCTCATACCGTGTGTGTGTGTGTGCGTGCGTTACAGAACGTGTTCTGGTTTGGACTGGGAGGCTGCTGTATTCTACTGATTCCCAGCATCATCTTTTCAGTCAAACTGGCCAAGTACTACAGGAGGATGGACACAGAAGACGTCTTTGATGAGTGAGTAGTGCAGAGAAAACGCACATGCCTGCAGCGCAGCCACACTAGGGTTGGGTCAAAATAAGAAAAGGGCCGCACACTCGTAGCCACGATGCTATATATTTATTAAGAATCGACCTAGAATCGACAACTTGGTCGAAACGTTGGATTCTTAATAAATATACTGTACAGCATCGTGGCTACGAGTGTGCAGCCTTTTTCTTATTTTGACTTGGTTACTGCCTTAGGCCAGCCCCTCACCAACACCGGTGTGCGCCCTCTCCTTTTTTGTCTACACTAGGGTTGGGTACCAAAACTCTGTACCGGTAACCTCGCCTCACCAGGCTTTCCACCGCCTCGGAGGAAAGCCTGGTCTCTGTTTCAAAAGTCCGCATGATCCGAGCTGGGGCCGGATGATGTGGTTACGTCATGTTGTAGTGTTGTTTTGTAGTCGCCAGACAGGATGAACAGGCGGCGACAACTTCCTTTTCCCTCTCAATAAAAGCTCTCGCTTACGAGAGCTTTCATTGCTTTTATTCAAACAGGAAGCAACAAACAGCTTCCTGATGACGTAAGCATATCATCCGGCTCCAGCCCGGATCATATAACGAAATGAAATGGTGCCCAGGCTACTGTACCGGTATGGTACAGAGTTCCTATACGACCGGTACCTATACTGGACCAAATCACAACGCTGATTCAGCTGCTTTATTCCAGTGCCACTTAATTGCGCGATCTCATCTTTCTAAATTTGTTTTGTTTGGCTTTTCTGCCTTTATTGATTGATAGTATCAAGTGAAGATAAAGGGGAGCAAAGGTCTGGAACGTGCGATGCGCTGTCAGGCCAAAGCCTATATGCGGCATGCGCCTGGACCACTAGGCCAGCGGGCGTCCCCGTGATCTCCTCTTTCAATTTATCAAATTATTCTCCAAAACTGATATTAGCATGCCACAGTGGTCCCCCCAAAACATATATACGCTGTTGCGTGGATCCAATTCTGGAAGAGAACACATCAAATCTAATGAAGCATCTGGTACACATCATGTACTTCAAAGATGCACCGTGTTCGAATTCGTGCATAATGTTCAATTTATACATCGTACAGGCAGTGTCGCTCGGCATAAAAAAATGTGGATCTACAATCTCAAAACTCATTGTGATCTGCAACACTTTGTGTGCTTGTAGACTCCCTGTTTTTGGCGAGCGACGTCATATGATAACCAATATTAAGGGTTCATCATGCAGCTGCCTTCAGTCCACTGTTACTTTAACAACAGTGAGCATCATACATATTATGTATACTGTATACTGTATATTCCTACCAATACTACAGTGGGGGAATTCAGTTGTCGGTGCAATGTAACGTTCATTGCATTTATACCATCATTTTGTGGCTTTTACTAGTATGTATGAATTTAGCACCGGTCCGGAATGGATAGAAATCTAAATAGAAGTCTAAACCCAACCCTAAATTGCACACATACACATTTGCAAAAATCCCCTTTTCCACAGCAGTCTTGGTAGTTTTTTTTCTTTCTTTCTTTTCTTTCCTATTGAAGTTAGAATGAAAAGTAATCAATACTCCCTTCTGTCTCTCTTCCTTCCATTTTCTTTGCACCTTCTGTCTCTCTCCATCTCGCTCCATTTCTCCGCAACGTTCTCTCCATTCATCAGTTCTTCTTTTCCCTGGCTCGTGGCTCTTTGACAGTCCTCTCTCTCTCTCTCTCTCTCTCTCTGTCTCTCTCTCTCTCTTCATCTCGTTCACCGCCGGGAGGTAATGTCTGCCCATCCCTCTCTTCACGTCATCTCCACATCAGCACGACAGCTCTTTTTTTCCTTCTGCCATTCTTTCAGCGTTTCCTTTTCATCTTTCTTTACGTCACAGAACCACAACGCTCTGTTCCACTCCGTCATCGTTTGTACTTCTTTTCACCGTTCGCCGTCCCGTTCCGTCTTTCCCAACCTGACCCCTGACCCCCTGTACGCTCTTGTGTTGCAGTATGGGTAATACAGGTAACCATGGTGACCAAGTGCTCGATGCCTATGGCAACCTTGCCGTGGTCAGGTATGAGCAGCGCCCGTTAACCCCAGCATGCTAACAGTAGCCACAGGTGTGTGTGTGTGTGTGTGTGTGTGTGTGTGTGTGTGTGTGTGTGTGTGTGTGTGTGTGTGTGTGTGTGTGTGTGTGTGTGTGTGTGTGTGTGTGTGTGTGTGTGTGTGTGTGTGTGTGTGTGTGTGTGTGTGTGTGTGTGTGTGTGTGTGCGTGCGTGCGTGCGTGCGCGTGCGTGCGTGCGTGCGTGCGTGCGTGATAGAGCTTTAAATAGATTCTGGGTGTTCTTTGGGTGAAGGTTTGACAAGCAATATTTGCTGCATGAGAGTATAGAGATGAGTGTGTATGTTTCTCAAAATCCTCTGTGAGTGTGTGTGTGTGCGCGCACCAGTACATTGCTGTGCTTGTATTTTTTGTAATTGCTTGTATTGTGTGTGTGTCTGTGTGCGTGTGTGTGTGTGTGTGTGTGTGAATGTGTGCAGTAGTTCGCCCTACTCCAACACCTTGACACGGTTCCCTCGGGCCTCCGCTCCCCCATGTCACCCAGACTGGTGACCCCTGACCCCCACCCCACCCCCCCAGGAAGGCTGTCCCCCTCAGAGAGGTACCAGCATCCGTCGACTGACACCCTGCTAATCCACTGCATGTTGTGTCCTATCTTGTGGTTGAAAAAGTGCGTATTGGGTGGTTGCGTTCTGCTATTGGTTTTAACTTTTCAGTCATGAGTCATGGCTGCTGCTTGAGTGAGTTCAGGTTTTCACTCTGGCCACAAACTCGGGAGAATGAGTTCCTTTTTCACCACTTGAGGCCTTCGATGAATAGTGAAAATAGCCGATCTACAAGCTCACATGGTCGTCGCCGTGATCATTCATCCTCATCTACTACTGTTCTTGCCCTTATCATCGCTTTTCATTGCTCTTTCTCATCTATAACTATTAACTACCGTCATTCAACTGACAGCCGACCGGCCAAATAAACCGGAAAGGCCATCCACTTGAAATACGATGGTGAACTTTCTGATCAGCCTCTGATGCTACGATGCAGCCTGGAGGATGTTACGGTTCACTGGTTGTCACCAAGGCTATCGGTGACGTTTTCTACTACTTCACGTACCGCTAAAACAGCCGTCCATTTGAAACACCACTGACCATGTCATCAATCAGAAGACCTCATGTTACTCTATCAGACCTTCATCCCTTTTTCTGTGTGCCTTTATAATCTTCATTGTTCTGCCGCGTCTCATCCATTCATCCCTCTTTCCTTTCATCCTGTCATACCACCTGCTGTTGTGTCCCCTGCGTCACAACCAAGGCAGCATTCGTAAACTGACCGTTGTAGGAGGTGACCACTTTGAATGACTCTTGTACTCGTTTTTTTTTTTTCATTTAGATTTTGTTTGTTGTGCTATGGAATAAGAGCCCTCGATATGTCCTCAGAGAGTAATGCAAAAAAAAGTGTTAGATCCAGGAATACACACCAGGTATGAGGTGCGGTTTTGTCCATGGTTTGGACTCAAATGTACTCGATGCAAAAATAACGTTATTTATTTCATTTTGTCCCTCTCCACAGAGGGCAAGAGAACTGGAACTGAGAACTGTTTCCATTGTGGTACGTGTCATCTCTCTCTGTGCTCTTTGTCACTCTATACTGCTTCTATTTCTATTACTATTACTGTTTGTACTTGTGTCATTAATATTACTACTATCTATTGCTGAAATTACTGCGACTAGTACTGTTTCTATTACTTAAGTGAATGCCCAAATGCTATACAAAGCTCCAGTCTACACCAAAGACTTCTAGCTTTTTACCACCATTACATCTATAAAAACCGTCTCAGATGCTGCTGCTACTTCTGATATTACTATTGCTATTACTGTAACTGTACTGTAGAGTGGTAAGTACTCTAATCTCTGCCCGGCTGACACGGCTGCTCCTCTTCCAGGTTTCGCGGACTTCCCACCACTCCTCTCCGTTTCTGCCAGCACCACTACTAGCCACAAAAAGGAGGACTATAGATTCACAACGTACTGTACAGACTGCAATCTGAACAGAGAACTTTGTACAGGAGAGGTGGACGGGAGCGGGGGGGTGGCACCCACCTTTATGCACCCTACACCCGGACCCTCAACGTCCTTCATTCATGCCATTTTCACAACATCTGCCATCAGCCAATCGTAGCTTAGGCTTACTGTGTTGACTAGTCCAGTGGTTCTCATACTTTTTTTAAATTCCAAGTACCTCCATAACTCAAATGGACCCTAAAGGGTCATTTGAGAATCACTTGTCTAGTCCACTCCATCTACAACAGTACTCCACCTAGAACGTCATATCATGTCGAATGAGCACAGCATTATTTCTATGTAGATAGCTTTTTAGATAAACTTTTTAGTGAGATAAATTATTATTTCCACTCGTGACTCGCTGACAGTCCACTTGCCGTGACACATAAGTGTACATTTTTTTATGCTTTCAAATGTTTTGAAAGTTTTATATAATTATTATTTTTTTTTTTCTTCCTTTTTTTATGATTGTTTTATAAACGGTAGTTTTTATTTTCTTTCTTTCTTTGTTCTGTCTGTTAAAGTGTGTAAGTTGGCTAGTGCCATTTTGGCTCAGAATGCAGTTGCATTGACCAGGTAGGTGACCCACTGAGCTTTTTATTTTTGTCTAATAGACGTCTGATATTTGTCTAAAGGGCCGTCTGATTAGCGGTTGTTTAAACGTCTATATATAGACAGTCTATTATATATAGACGTTTAAACAACCGCTAATCAACGTCTAATCTAAGGATAAAACTTACATTTTTTGCCGTTTTTAGACACACGTCTAATAGCTGTCTTTTGCTCAGTGGGGAAGGGAGTCCAATCACGTTCCAGTCTATGCAGGTTTTAAAGTTTAGCTGATTGATCGAACTAATTCATTAGCACATCGTCTATCAGAGAGATTAGGACAAATTAGACATTATAGTGTTCTGGTTGGAATTCAAACCTGACTTATGTCCTCCACGGCACAAACCGCAGAGTTAAATTTAATCATACACCAACTAAAGAAACTGGTACACCTGCTGGTTGATTTCGGAACTAATTTTCCAATATGTGCAAAAGGAAAAGACCATCTAAATGAAAAGGGACAAGACCAATGGCAACCGACTGTAGTTCAGTTTGGCTTCTTTGCCAAACATTGTGCATGTCAAAAAGCATGAAGAAACCCCACCACAGAGACTGTTCACATAAGTATCACTGTACGAAGTATCAACTAAGAAATGTGACTGATCTATCCTGGTCTGTGTTACTACAAGAGGAAAAGTGCTATTATGTAACTTTTATTTATTGGACTAGGAAAGTCACACTGCGAATGAAACCTCGTTTACATGTGAGACCTATATAGCCAAGACAGGGCCAAAGCAGTATAACACAAGGAATAGACTACATGAACTTCTAGAACAACAGTAAAAACAAGATGATAATATGCATGCAGTTATAGTACAGCAGTGTTAAAGGGACACTTCACCCTTTTTGCAAAAAGATATAGGTTAATGACGTTTAGGAGCTTTAGAACACTTTCCTGGGGGTCTTTATGTGTGTAATATGTGGTTTTAGATATTTTAGATTGTAGCAGTGAGCCTGTTGTCTCTGATGTCATGGACACTGGGCTCACTTCCTTCCTGGACTACATGTTGTCTCAGTAAGACAGCTCTCCCCCCTATCCACAAGGAGGAGCAGTGCACCAAAGAATTATGGGAATTGTAGTCCAGGAAGGTAGTGAGACCAGTGTCCATGACATCAGAGACAACAGGCTCACTGCTACAATCTAAAATATCTAAAACCACATATTACACACATAAATACCCCTAGGAAAGTAATCTAAAGCTTCTAAACGTCATTAACATATATCTTTTTGCAAAAAGGGTGAAGTGTCCCTTTAAGTAATTCAGCGTTTCAAACTAGAACACATCGTAGACAACATATCCATTACACTTCTTTTAACCACTTAAACCCTATAGACTTCAGTGACCGGGGTCTCCCAGGGGTCTGTACTTAGTCCTCTCCTTTTTTTCACCGTACAACAAATGTCTACAGCCAATCTATGAGCTTTACAACACGTCGCAACGGGTGAGCCAATTTCAGCCTATTTTTTTTTTGCCCATTTTGGCCTTCTGCCCATTTTGACATGCCCAGAATAGGGATGCTAGGGTTCACGTGGTTAACCCATTCTGACCTGAGATCAGATTCATACGAGGTTTCCACTGGACAACACACTGGTCTGATTAACCCCATTCTGACCTGAGATCAGATTCTAAAAATGTCAGTCGTTCTTTGATTTTTCAAAAATAGCAGACCTACAAGCTCGTATCGCGCCACTCGGTGGCGCGATATGAGCTTGTAGATCTGCTATTTTTCAATAGGTAAAGCATAACATGATGCCAACACCAAAATGGGTGCCAGGTCAGAATGGGTTAAAATCTGGTATGGAAATTAAGTTTTATTTTTCCCTGCAAATAATTCCATGACCTTGATAGAACAAGCTCATGTTGCCTCACTTCTAACAGCTGTTACCATACTACAGTATGCAACTACTTTAACGACCGTATACTGTATGTTGCAACCAGCTGGCAAAAATACAAATCTACTGTCGAGCAAGAAACCAGCTTATACTCCAAAATGTTCATTTATCTGGGAATGAAAAAAAATAAATATATTATATATTTTTCTCCGGGAAATGAGCTTATATTTTTTAAAACAAAGCAATGCTGCCTCAATCAAAGTTGGTACTGTGACTTTAGCAGACAGTTTGAGGGTCCAATGGAGTTTTGTCAGAAATGCTTTTTAATACAAAAACATACGTGTAAAAAATATATATGTTTTTAGCTATGTTCAATAGCAATGAAAATTTATGAAAAAATAAAATAAAAACAAAATAAAAATGGAGCGACGAATATATATCCTGCACACATAGCAAGGGATGGCTAGTCAACTAGGTTGTACAAAGTGCAGTAGCGGGTTCTATATTTTTAAATTTGTATTGTATCATGAAGCTGAATGATATCGTAGCCACGGTATAGAGGGACATGCTAATCTATCTATAAACCGTATCACCGTAGTCAAGCCCAGATCGGAAAAGCCCCGGCCCCTTGAAGAGACATACTGTATTAGCTACTCTTGACATACTGTAAACACACACACACACACACACACACACACACATGACTACAGTATACTATACTGTACATGCACAGCATGTACAGCCTCATACACGTGCAAGTGTGCACGGCCGCAGACGCACATTTACCGCACAAGGGTTTTTTTGTGACAGCATGCAAACAGACAAAATCTTGTACTGTATGTTAACGTAGACCTTTTTATTTCCCAGCAGAGACAGACCATGCTAGTGGAGGCCTAGGTGCTTGTCACCACCACCCCCATCACTCCCTCACCCCCCCCCCCCCCCCCCCCCCCCATGGTGTGGAACACACTGTAACCTCCGTAAGGCCTCTCTCTGATGTAATGTGACATCACATGTGAGGCCAACTGCTGTCCAGCTGGAGTTTGTGGTGAGGGCGTCAAACTGTGAATAAAGACCTCAGTCCAGTAAAAAAAAAAAAAAAAGTGCTGTCGAGTTCTCTTTCTGTTGGCCGGGGCCGGGTGAGGTTGGGAAATAGCTTCTATTTAGGTTTTATTCTATTTTTAACCAGTCTCTGACTGGTTAGGGCAGATTCACACTGAGTCTTTTTGATTCAAACTGTTCCCCAATACGAATACCTGGTCCCCGCTGGCCATGATTCTTCCGCACCCCGAGTACACTTCATGATGCTTTCACATTGCATTGATCCGTATCCGAGTACACTTCAATCAGTCCCGAGACTATACCTCCATGCAGTCGCGGGAATGTTTGGGTGATCCACTCTGGGGAACGGTATGCAGCGTTCATACTACCACATCTGAACGGTATGCAGCGTTCACACTACCACATCTGAACGGTACGCAGCATTCACACTACCACATCTGAACGGTATGCAGCGTTCACACTACCACATCTGAACGGTATGCAGCGTTCACACTACCACATCTGAACGGTATGCAGCATTCACACTACCACATCTGAACGGTATGCAGCGTTCACACTACCACATCTGAACGGTATGCAGCATTCACACTACCACATCTGAACGGTATGCAGCATTCACACTACCACATCTGAACGGTATGCAGCATTCACACTACCACATCTGAACGGTACGCAGCATTCACACTACCACATCTGAACGGTACGCAGCATTCACACTACCACATCTGAACGGTATGCAGCATTCACACTACCACATCTGAACGGTATGCAGCGTTCACACTACCACATCTGAACGGTATGCAGCATTCACACTACCACATCTGAACGGTATGCAGCGTTCACACTACCACATCTGAACGGTATGCAGCATTCACACTACCACATCTGAACGGTATGCAGCATTCACACTACCACATCTGAACGGTATGCAGCGTTCACACTACCACATCTGAACGGTATGCAGCATTCACACTACCACATCTGATCCACTCTGGGGAACGGTATGCAGCGTTCACACTACCACATCTGATCCACTCTGGGGAACGGTATGCAGCGTTCACACTACCACATCTGAACGGTATGCAGCATTCACACTACCACATCTGATCCACTCTGGGGAACGGTATGCAGCATTCACACTACCACATCTGATCCAAGTGGTCCCAAGTGCGCACCCAGGCCAGGACCACTATAGTGTGAATCTGCCAAGACAATGGAGATATTGGCTTCTGGTCTTCAGGGCAGGACTACAGTACCTAGTAACTAGAACTGCACTCTGTCGACTGCCTACTTGCGCGTTACACACTAGTATAGGCCATAAATGGAATACTAGTGAGCAAGCAGATCGTGCAATTACTGCGGTAAAGATAGATAGATGGATAGATTAAAGGTAATGTCTTTATGTACGTATATACTGTACATGCATGTATGTAATCTGAAACCTATCTTTATTACGCCACCATGGAAAGCCAGTTATACCCCGGATGGCCTCGGGGTACCGACAATCACCAGTATATACTTATGCCTTCGTGCTGACTTGGGCAGCGGCCCCACTATGTCCATCGCTGTATGTGAAAATGGCACTTCAGTTATAGGGAGCTGAATCAATGGGCCGGGCGCGGGGTGGTGAGTTGGCATTCTGGGCAACTTCTACAAAACCTCTCCATGACTCTTATCATAGGTTTTCTGTACGCCTCTCTGTAATACATTGGAATTAAATACTAAAGTACTGGCCGTCAATGGTGACTTAGGATATGTTTCAATATAGATTCGGGTAACGTATGTATTTACGTCTGTATTTATGTAGTTGTAAGTTGAAAAGTACTATACTGGTCTACCCCTACAGGGGTGAAAAATGGGTTACAAAATCGTGGGATAAAAAATATTTTAAAAAGAAGAAGAACATTAAATAAAATATAAAATTATATAAAGATATAAAATAAAGATAGGTTTCAAATGACATACATAGAGACATTACCCTTAATCCACCCGGCACTGAAACATAGCTTTATTACGTCACCATCGAAAGCCAGTAATACCCCGGCATTGATACTGTGACGGCCCCCTGGGTATATTGTATTGTACTATATATTAGGGTGTATAGTATATTATATATGTGGTCTGGTGTACTTTATATATTATAGTTGGTATTCACTTTGGTTAGTTGTTTATAGTTCTTTACTTTGTTTATTCTAATTTCTGTTCTCCTCCTCTTGCAGTGGATTGGGGAACAGAGCTGTGACATGACAATCAGTCAAGCGGCGGCACCTGGGCCCGGTGCCGACGCCCTGTATATAAGCCTGTCTCCCCAGTCCCTTCCTCAGCTCTGTAGTATTCAGTTCTCCTCTGCCCTTCTCCCACCATGCACCTTTTCAGCATTTGAGTTAATACATACAACACGCACACACATCTCACTCATGCATACACGCACTACACTACTGACTACTGATTTCCACACCTCATCTGTTTGACCTTTGATTTGGGTATGATTTAACTTAATCCTTATTTTGATTACTTAAATAAATTAATATTTCTTTTGAGTACTGTGTCTCCCCTGTATTTTTTGTTGTGTACTTGGCTCCCCTAGGCCAGGTATCTAACAAATGGGGGCTCGGTCCAGTGAATTAGTTGTGCAGTGAGTTTGGAGAGTCAGGTGACTCGCCCTCCTGCCTTTGTTCTCTGCTATTGTTCTCTGCTGCGGTAGGCTATGGGCAACTTGGCCTTAATTAATGGCTTGTCTGCGCCGTGGTTTTGAGATTTTGTGAATGAAGTGACGTCATTTGGGGAACCATTCCGGGGATTCCCTTGTCATTCATCAGTCCGGTGAGTACAAACTGATAAGCGATGTTTACTTCACGCTTGTGAATGTACTCGGACTTTGGGAGATGCAGTAATTTGTTTGTTTTGAAGTTGATTTATTAAGTTTGGTTATCTTCATTACGTCACACTCAAAATCAGTATATACCACGAGCATACGCATAAAAAAGCCGGCACGACCACCTTACTTGCGCGCTCTGCTTGCGCAAGTAATAATATATATATTTGCAGTAGGCCAGAGCCATATAGAGTATAGAGAGTTGCGACATTGAGGGGGCAGAAAACAGCCCAGTCACGTGGTTCAGCCCATAGACTTCAATGCATTCCGTAAACTTCCGGTGTCCCTATTCGCCAATAGAAGTCTATGTAGAACTCTATGGCTCTGAAGTAGGCTACTGCATGTGTCATGACTGTCCTCTGCCTACCTGTGTTGTCTCACCTCGCTGTGATTACTAGTTTTCTCCACCTGTGTCCTGTTAGTCTCCCAGCCAATGCCTATGTTGATTGTCACCTGTGTATGGTTATCCCTGTCTACTTAAACCCTCAGTTGCTTTTGGGCCCTGCTAGAACAAGTGTTGTTATGGTTTTCTGTACCAGCACCGTTCCTGTACGTGTTGGAGAATAAATCCTGTGCATTTGTCCTGTTCTAACTATAGTGACTAGTCTAGTCTGTTCTGCATATTGGGTCCTATACATCTGAGTCTCACCGTGACAGTATGTGTGAGAGAAGGACTTAGTTTAGACAGTACTTGGTTTAGACTAGTCATTGGTTAGACCAGTCATTAGTCCTACAACTACAACCTATCTCAAACCCTCACCCTAACCCTAACCTCCCACGGGGCAGCACACCTAAACCTTCTAAGTCCCAATACTTTATTCTGATTGGCTGGTTACCGTCACGTGACCGGTGTAAATTCCACCGATAACCCACTCCTTCAATCACTGGGGCTACTTGCCGAGCAAAACAAGGACGTGATGTGGCTCGCTCTGGTGGCGCAAAGCGTAGCTACTTTTGTGAATTCAATCGTTTTATTAGGTTAATATTGCTATATGTTTGTAACAGTTTTAGAAAAGCAATAAGCCACTCGAGGCCCCAGCTTACCGGGTATTTTACACTGGCTGGGGGGGTAGAAGACCTGCCTACGCCCCCAGCCAGTGTAAAATACCTGGTAACCTGAGACCTTAGCTTATTGCTTAATTAACCCATGCCTAACCAATGACTAGTCTAAACTAAGTATGCACCCCACCAATGTCTGCTCCCAAAAGTATCTTACCGGTACTTTAGTGGGGCGAGAAGACAAGAAGGGGGATATTTAACCACATTAAAAATAATAATAAAAACAGCACTACATACACGTTTGCACTATAAACAAGACAACAACATGACAGCCAAGCTTAATTTGGCAACTGTTCACCAGAATGAACTTGATAAAAAGCTTCGTGGTAACATATACTTTCCCCCCTTTTTTTCTGTGATATACTGCTGTGGCAAACTTTGGGTTTCACTGATGGAAACCGGGGATGTTGGAATAGGAGATGGAACGGAGAGTAACCAGAAGAAGGCCTCGCGCTCTGCCTGCTGCCAAAACACACACTGCTCCTGTGGGCAGGGCAGCACAGAACATTCATGTAACCCAGGGCAAACACACATGCTACACACACACACATGTGTCCAAAAAAGCTGGACGTTGGGGGGGTTTGTTTTGAGGCATTAGGGGGGGACCGCCTGGGGGAAGGGGTGTGTGTGTGTGTGTGTGTGTGTGTGTGTGTGTGTGTGTGTGTGTGTGTGTGTGTGTGTGTGTGTGTGTGTTGGGGGGCTGTGGGGGTGAGGAGGGGGTTTGCGGTGTGAGGTGGCGTGATGTTGGATCCTATCAGAAGACGACTGCTGGAATATCTTGTGCAGAGCAGAGGACAAACTGACTGACACACACACACACACTGTATCATATCTGTATTTTGTCAGTGGAATAAAGCTCTTGTATTGTGAAGTGTTAACAATAACATTTCTATTTATCCATCCATCCATCTTCAACCGCTTATCTGGATACGGCTGTGTTAACATTTCTATTCATGAAGCTTTTAAATAAAACCGCTTTATTTTTTAATGACAGAGACAGAGAGAGAGCCAGGAAACCAAGGGCAGAGAAAGGAGAGACAGCAGGCAAGACAAGATGTGAATCAAATTCAAACCCCGGATCCTTGTGCTCACAATGAGCATAATAGGTAAGGTAACGCATCAGGTCTGTGTACTAACTGGCTGAGCCACCAAGCACGCTAAGCGTTATTCTCCTCATTTCTGGCAAAAAAACCCCTTCAAGTTCAGCAAATAGAGCACAGGGCAATTTAGTTTGGCACATTTTGGCAGCTCATCTCTTCTCAAACAAACACATTCTTATGGTCACAACATCACATGTAACATGGGAGAAGAGAGGGAAGAAAGGCTGGACGCATAAATTGCATAATATATAACCAATCCGCATAATAGATAAATCTCTCCCCCTCCTCAAGTCTCTTCTCTTCTCTTCTGCTCTCCTCTGCTCTCCTCTCCTCTCTGCTCTGCTCCCCCCACCTCTTCTCCATCAATGGTCAAAGAGGTTCTTATGTGTGAGAGATTATATAATGTCTCGTGAAGCCTTTTCAGAACATTGGCTTCATATGTATGCCACCCTTCACCCGACCCCCACCCCTCCACCCTTCACCCACCCCCCATCCCTCTGCACTCCACCCTCCCCCTGCTCTTCCTGCTCCTCACTACAACCTCCCTGACCTCGTTTTTCCTCCCCGATTCCGCTCCAGTGCCCTGCATGCAGATTCAAACACACTGCCTTATTTACTACAGTAAATAACCTTTACAGTTGTTTTAGTTGCCTTAGGTTCAATCAAGATTCATAACTTGTAATATGCTATTGGCTGTTTGTAATCTTTTTGGAAAGGCTATATTATTACTTGTGCAAGCAGAGCGTGCAAGTACTAGTTTCGCCCAGGGCCCGTATGCACCGTCCCAGTACATTTGATGTGTATGCAGCGTCCCAGTACTTTTGATGTGTATGCAGCAACCCAGTACTTTTGATGTGTATGCAGCGTCCCAGTACTTTTGATGTGTATGCAGCGTCCCAGCACTTTTGATGTGTATGCAACGTCCCAGTACTTTTGATGTGTATGCAGCGTCCCAGTACTTTTGATGTGTATGCAACGTCCCAGTACTTTTGATGTGTATGCAGCGTCCCAGTACTTTTGATGTGTATGCAGCGTCCCAGTACTTTTGATGTGTATGCAACGTCCCAGTACTTTTGATGTGTATGCAGCGTCCCAGCACTTTTGATGCGTATGCAGCGTCCCAGCAAATTATGTAATGAATACTTGTGCCTGATACGGCAGTGGTGCCAGATTACATACATGTATACATAGGAGCATTACCTTTAATCCTCCCGACACTAAAACATATCGTCATTACGTCACCACCATCGAAGACCAGGCACAACTAGTCATTACGTCATTTGCTGGGACGGTGCCTACGCATCGAAAATGCTGGGACGGTGCATACGGCGCAAAGTAACCACAGTATACTGCTAATCAACTTACCAATTAGCCTGTCGCTAAATCCCACCCAAGCCCGTTGTTGGCCAATACCACATTAGCAACGGTTACTATAGGTTAGGAAACTCGGTCAAGCTTGCAATGCTGGTCAAAATGGTTAAGCAGTGTCAATACATATATTTGCTGTACAGCATGTGTGGGTTTGTTTTCTTACCTTATGAGCAAATGAGTCCATTCCATGAATTATTTCGCTCCGTTGTGCAGTTTAATAGTATCTATAAAAATAGGCTCTCATTGACTTCCATTGCTCTCAAAATCAGTCAGTTAGCACATAAGCGAACACAACAAAAGCTGATTCTGACAGTTTATCATCAGGAAAACTCATGCCATCTTATTTTCGTCTTTTGATAGATTTATAAAGTAACTATATTGGTTGGAGATATACAGTGAAGCGCGGTTCACTGGTGTTCCTCGTTTGTAAACAAGTCGCCATTCTTTTTGAGATGCACCCAGCTGCATCTCAAATGCATTTGTTTACATCCAACGTTCTGGATGGTAAGTCTGGGACCGAGGCTACTTCAGACCAATCAGATCGTTTTGTAGGCAAACAGGATCTTTCCACACAAACTTGACAGGGTTGCCAAGTCTGCTTATTTCCCGCTACTTTTGGCTTAAGGCTAATAATTAGTACTGTAATACATTACCAAAACATTCATTATCATAGATATAGGCCTACATAGTATTTATAATGATAAATGCATACAATATTTTTATTAAGATTATATATGGTCATATTATTGTGTTTGTTTTGGCTTGTTTTTCCTTATTTGGCTTTAAGAGTTGGCTTGTTTTTGGAGGTGGGTTGGCTTATATCTCTCACACAATGTGGCAACACCGAAGTCAAAACAAAAACATTACAAATAAACATTAAATAAAACGGTCATAATCAGCTTAGTGTTCTAAAAGAGTGAGTTTGAGAGTTGTTTCCCTGTTACAATGGAAGTCAATGAGAGCCTATTTTTATTTCTAATATGTAGGCTACTATTAAACTGCACAACAGAGCGAAATAATTCATTGAATGGACTTTGCTCATAAGGTAAGAAAACAAACCCACACATGCTGTACGTCAAATATATTTATTGACACTGCTTAACCATTTTGACCAGCATAGCAAGCTTGACCGAGTTTCCTAACCTAGTAACCGTTGCTAATGTGGTATTGGCCAACAACGGGCTTGGGTGGGACTTAGCGACAGGCTAATTACATATAAATATACATAGAGGCAGTTCCTTTAATCCACCCGGCAACTACTGTAGCTCTCAATGATGACGTAATAGAGATGTGGATTAAAGGACCCAATGCCAGAGTGTAATTGGTTTTCGACGGTGACGTAATGACGATATGTTTTAGTGTTGGGAGGATTAAAGGTAATGCTCCTATGTATACATGTATGTAATCTGGCACCACTGCCGGGTATCAGGCACAAGTAGTCATTACGTTACATGCATAAAGTAGGTAGGTAGCAAGTTAAACCTAATAATTCAACATTTCAAACGTTCCTTCACAGAGAAACTGAGATTTGACAGTTTGTAGCGGTCGAAAGTACTGCTTGCGCACTAGTAGGCCATATAGTGTTGCACACTAGTAGGCCATTTATGGCCTACTAGTGCGCAACAAGCAAGTATGCACTCGACAGAGTGCAGTTCTAGTTTTACCTTTATTGACCCTATAAACAATTTAGTATAATTTAGTATGTAAGGTTTTGCCCACTCAAATGGTACCTCGTCACGAGTCGTCAGATAGTCCCCACATAGCCTTCCGTGAACAGACTTCACTTCACTGTGCCTTTTCATTAACCCATTCTGACCTGAGATCAGATTCATACGAGGTTTCCACTGGACACACACTGGTCTGATGAATCCATTCTGACCTGAGATCAGATTCTAAAAATGTCAGTCGTTCTTCGAATTTTTCAAAAATAGCAGACCTACAAGCTCGTAGCGCGCCACTCGGTGGCGCGATATGAGCTTGTAGATCTGCTATTTTTCAATAGCTAAAGCATAACATGATGCTAACACCAAAATGGGTGCCCGGTCAGAATGGGCTAATTATATTTGTACTTGCTGTCTGCTGTCATGAAAGTTTATATTTAGATAAATTCAAAGTTTCAAAGTAGTAGTAATAGTAGTAGTTGTAGTTGTGAATTAGAAAAACTGGACATTTGTACTGACTGTGTCCTTATCCTCATGCTGCACTACTGTTTTCGCAGAATGTTTTATACGTCCCTGCATTGTCCTTCAAGTTCCACAGCCGCCTGCCGTCCAGAGTCCAGACGGCCCCCAGTCCCTCCCACCCCTCACTGTTGTGAAATCGGGTAGGAAAAACGGGGGCGCCCCCTCCCCCCCCCCTCCCCCCCCCCCACACACATGCACACACGCACACACACCCCACTTTCCTCCACGCTCCACCCTGGGTTTCAGATTCCTTAGTACCCACTTTGTTCCCCTTCCATCTTGCTTGCCTGTCACTGCTCAGTTTGGGCTTTTAGTATGGCCAACGGGGTCTGACTGATGTGGTGGTACTGAGTGCGTGTGTGTGTGTGTGTGTGTGTGTGTGTGTGTGTGTGTGTGTGTGTGCGCGTACGCGTGCGTGCGTGCACGTGTGTTTGTGTGAAGGAGGGGGCCCGTCACAGAAGCAGGGAGGGGCACACGTCCTTCGGCCCACCTGAATGGTGTCTTTGTGTGCTCCCGGGTCTTATAAAGCCGCTCTCCGACGACTACTGCCCTTGCACACCTCAAGCTTCTCCTCTGCAACACTCCTCAGCCCCAAAACCCGCCGACAGCACCCCCCTGATCACGTCCGAGCACTTATACCGCCGCCATGAGAGCCGTGGTGAGGGTACTGCTGCTGGTACTAGCAGCGAGCGTGTGCATCTCGCACGCTCAGAACAACAACAACAGCAGCAATGCCAACAACAACAAACAGCCACAACAGCCACAGCAGAATAACCAGGAGAACAACCAGCAGCAACAGCAGCAGCAGCAGCAGCAGCAGCAACAGCAACGCAGCATCTGGGACGAGCCTATTCGCTTCAGCAGCAAGGCCAAGGACACGTGCACCATGGTGGTGTCCGGCGTCGGAGACTATACCCGCCTGCGCGTGTCATGCAAGGGCCCCATGCAGGGCCAGGCCCCCGGGCGGTCCTACTACTGCGACTTCCAGGGCAAGCCCAACCTGTGCCGCGCCTACAACCTCAACCCTCGCCACTTCTTCACCCAGATGATGTGGGACATGAGGAAGCTCAACCACGCCTGCCAGGGACCCAAGATATACCGCCCCGCCATGTGCAAGAAGTACCCCGAGGAGGCCCAGATGACCTTCCTGGCCTCCTGGCCGAAGCCCGCCACCACCCCCAAGGCCGCCTCTCCCTCCACCGCCAAGACCGTCGCCTCCGCCGCCACCGCCAAGACCACCGCCGCCACCACCCCCAAGCCCGCCTCCAAGCCCGCCTCCAAGCCCGCCCAGGAGCAGCGCAAACCCGCCGTGCCAGCGCAGCCCAAGCCCGTCGGCACCCCCAAGGCCAAGCCCCAGCCCGGCAGCCCTGTGAAGCCCCAGGCCGGCAAGGGCAGCCAGGCCAGGAAGCCCACCCCTAAGCCGGGCAAGACCACCCCACGTCCCACAGAACACTCTGACGCCAAGTCCGCCCGCCTGGCCAACGAGTACTGCTGGAAGAGCTTCCATGGCATCTGCACCTACTTCATCAGCTGGTTCCAGAACTGAGGCTCCTCTCAGTGCAGATACAGGTGAGTCGGCTGGAAGTAAGGGAGATGATAAAGGGTGGGAAGGTGCAAGCCGGGAGAAGAACAAATCACGACCGTATAGGGTGGCGTTTTGTTGTAGTAGCCTATAAGGCCCATTTTAAAACTGTATGTGTTGCTGGTAGAACAGAAAAGCAGCAGTCATCTGCGTCCCCGGGGCCAGAGTTGAGAAGCAATATAGTCTTGGTGCAAAAGGAAGGAATGGTGGTCCTGGTCATTATATTTAACACTCTCCAACCACGGATGGAGGCAACATTAACTAAAACTGGGTTGCTTTTAGTTGAATTAGAACAGAATTATCCAGATTCTAGATTTAGGGTAAGGGCAACTTAAACAAATTAAAGTTATTGTTAACTTTACTTTATTGTTACTTTAACACACACACGCACGCACGCACGCACGCACACACACACACTCACTCACTCACTCACTCACTCACTCACTCACTCACTCACTCACTCACTCACTCACTCACTCACTCACTCACTCACTCACTCTCTCCGGTTCTCTGACTCTGTCTAAAACAGAGAGGCTGCCGTACCATAACGATGAGTGATGATGTGCTTTCTATAACCGTTATTTATTTTGGGTTTGTTTGCCTCGACAGGATGGTAACATCGGCTATGGACGCAGAACACTTCTTGTCTAATTCTGGGCCCATTCCAGAATCTGTATGGGGGGTTGGTGGAACCGACAGTGTGGCGTCACAAACCACCACCAAGTTACACACGGTTGCTTCCAAGAAACTCTATTCCCCGCCGCCTCACTGCGTCACGGGTTGGACACTTACACCATGCACCACATGTTACTGCCTACGGTCCCTGTGTGTGCAGCTCTACAATGACTTGGCTTGTCATGTCTATACTTTGTAAATGAATTGGTGAATTACTGTAACACACACATGCATGCACACACACTCACACACACACACGCACACGCACGCACACACACACACACACACACACACACACACACACGCACACGCACGCACACACACAATGCAAGAGAGGTGAATAAAATAGCTAAACACGAATTTTGTTTGTATATGATGTAATAATCATGCCCTCCTCGTCCACCCATGTCACCACCGAAAAGAAACGGAGCCGGGAAACGTTTTGAACAGCTGAAAAAAAAAGAAAAATAAGAAAAGGAAACTGTTTTTTTTTATGAAGTATATACACTAACTCAGGAGGAGAGGCGTGAATGTAATAAATTGAATGAATAAACGTTAGACATGGTGACTTTTACCCTGTGTGTGTGTGTGTGTGAGAGACTGTGTGTGTGTGTGTGTGTGTGTGTGTGTGTGTGTGTGTGTGCGTGCATGCATGTGCGTGTGTGTGAGTGAGAGAGACTGTGTGTGTGTGTGTGTGTGTGTGTGTGTGTGTGCGTGCTCTGTTCTGGTTCCTTTCAACCCTATAAATCCACATAATCTGCTTCCTCCTCCCCAAACAGAAAAGAGTAGCTTTCATTCTTTGTCTTTAAATAAAGGCGCTCGTTGTTGTTGTCCTTGCGCTCCCTGCAATAAGTGCAGCGCGCCCCACGTCCGGTCGAGACAACGCTTAATTGGCCAAATGGTTTGCTACAATAATAAGTCTGTTTAAGCTTAGGTGGGGTGGGTGTGTGTGTGTGTGTGTGTGTGTGTGTGTTGAAAAGAGAAGGGGGGGGGGGGGGTTCGGCTCTGCAGAGGCTCCTCTGGTTCAGGTGGAGTATATTTTTAGGTCGCCAGAGCGTTCTAATTAGGACTCATGCAGTATACAATCCTCACTGTTCATTTAACACAGAGGACGTGTGTTGTACAGCCGCAGTGGTGCAAAGTAAACCAACTATATACATTCAAGAAGTAGTTCGTTTATAGTTTAGTTATACGTTTTCTTTTTATTTCGGTCATTTGTTTAAAAACAATACAGTTGATAGGCATACAGTCAGTAGCCTATACACAACTTGGTGACTATAGGTGACTAGTACTGTACTGAAGTACAATTTAATTTTGAGGGTACAATTTACAATTTACAATTTAGGCATTTAGCAGACGCTCTTAATCCAGAGCGACTTACATTAAGCAAGAACAAAAGCATGGGAATACATCACATAAAGACATTTATCATGAAACATGCGTAGCTAAGAAAGTAACAGTGGAATATCTATAATGAAACTATACATATAAGCTATACATCTATACTACTATGCTACACATATATACTATGACGTGCTATATACTAGAATTGCTATCTAAGGGGGTGGGGTAAGTGCTATGGGCCATGATGGAGTCTGAAAAGGTGGGTTTTCAGACTACGGCGGAAGATTGGGAGTGATGCTGCAGTTCTGACTGCAATGGGAAGTGCATTCCACATGCATTCCACATGGTAGTTGTGCTTTACTTGAGAATTTCCAATACCTACCACTTTCACCTCAGAGGCAAATGTTATACTTTTACTCCAATACGACGATTTGAAAACGTTTAGTTACGGGTTACTCTGTAGATTTTGATTATTATTACAAAACATATACATTACTATACATTACTACGTACATTACCCTCTGACTTAGCCCTTCCTATACATTTTGGCCGTTTGAAAATAGCCGATACAAGCTCACAGATCTGCTATTCATTTTTTATAATACATTTTAAAACTTGTGAAATGGGACATTCTGCATAATGAGTACTTTCTAGTTTCTACTATTGGTACTTTAAGTACTTTTTGTTACCAATACTTTTGTACTTCCGGACTTTTAATTGTAACAGAGTATTTCTACATTGCAGTGAGTAGGGCTATTGATACTACATGCCTACAGTAGTACTTTATTCCACCATGCACTGATTAGGACACAATACAATCAGACTCAGAGTGTGTACATATTTATAGTTTCTAACTTGTGCTGTCATGCGCAACTAGTGGACCGACCCATCGTTTAAAAGTCATTCTCTTTTCTTTTTTACGACTGTTTGACTGGGAACAGGCTCACAGACACTGATCAACTGTGATCCAATTCTACCAGGCTGTTTCCTGTTAAATTAATCTGATCAAGGCATTCTGAACATTTTGAATAAAAGCATTTCCTGTCCTCCCGACCTCCTGATTATGCTATGATTACATTAATTTAGATTTAATTTACATTTTGTTTTTGGATTTGGAATAACAAAGACATTTTTCTTTTAGGCTTTAGGCAAACAAGTTGATGTGTAGGCCTACTATTTAGCAAAAGATTCGTAGGAAAAAAACCCAATTATTTGAATATTTATATTAACATACAAAAGGGAATGATGTACAGTGGTGTATCCTTCTGACAACCTTAGAACTCTGTTTAGCCTACTTGGCCAAAACCTGTGGCTGTACCTCGAATGACCACACGATGTCGCTGTTCAACACAGAGGGGCGCATGAGATTCACCGTCCCTCAATGTTTGTGGACTATACGGTTTTTATGTAAACCTCCTAACCATAAACCATCCAGCCATCATCTGATTCATCTATATATTGGCGATATCAGACCGACTTACTCAACGCAATGAAGGATGTAATGCAAATACATGCGTGCAGCGCGGGGCGTGTGTGTGCAGTGCACAGTCTGCACACTCGTCTCTCCTTGTTAAATATCCAGCGGCAAATCTTTGGAATGTGTGACCGTCCAGAGCGTGTGTTGCCGTGCCGATGATCTGGTCTTCATGGCTCCTGCCTGGGCCCTGGGGGGCAACAAGACACGTTGTCAGTGTAATGTCATTCCGCTCTGTTACGTTCTGCAGAAACAAAGCACTCTAGGCTAACGTTCATACGGTTACGGTAGCTTTTAATAATACAAATTTGAGATATAACAAACTCACTTGAAATTCTTCATTAAAAGTATGATGACTTAATTAGGAGACACGGTTTGGCATCAATTCACAGTTTGGGAATTAACCCACCCAGTCCCATGCCGCCTAGTGTTAATGGGAATAGCAAGTCAAGCTCATAATGCACTGATAATGCGAACTGTGCTATTTTCTGAATCATTAGGCCTTGCTGAAAAAGGAATAAACTATAAATGATTGTTTAATCTTTTTGTAATCTGACATTCCTTTGGAGAGAAAAAGAGATTTATTTTTGTGTAATTCATGACTATAAATCTTAAGAAAAAGGGTCCGTGTGACTGTGAGACCGAAATTGGGTGGTTACACACTATACATGCCTGCACGAGGGTGTCTGGATAGGCTTAATTACCACGGCTGGTTGTAACTTGATACATGATGTTGGATATTATTTTACGTTGTACGTATACGATTAAACAATGGACAAAGTGACACACTCGATTAGCCTACACTTATAGGCTTTTATGCTACTTAAACTTGTTGTTGCACTTTTCTGATAGTATCCTCCAGTCCTATCATGTGAAGGAGCTATATAGCAATGCCATAGAAAATTAGAAATGCCTTTAATTGCTATAGGCTTTTCATCTCTCTCCACACGTGTGTAAATGTCAAAATATAGCCTATAGGCTACATTACGTGAGTACGGTGAGTTCAGTTCAGTTTAGACACGTCAAGTATAATAGGCTCGAGGCGGCATTTAACATGTTGTTCACTCATCGTGTGTGACTGTGTGTGTGTGTGTGTGTGTGTGCGTGTGTGCGTGTGTGCGTGCGTGCCGCGCGCGCGCCTCGTGTGGGCGTGCCTCTAGATGTATAAATGCCATGTGCGAGCCCCCCCCTTTCATTTGTTGTAGCCTACACGAGCCACAACATCTCTCTATCCGCAGCATAGGCGACTATATAGGCTAGTAAGGCTACACCACGATTTTCGGTAAGTAAAAACCATTGTGTTAAGTTAATTCGTTTTTTTGGGAAGCATAATAGTATAGTAGGCCTAATACAGTAGGATATTTATAGGCTGTGTGTGTGTGTGTGTGTGTGTGTGTGTGTGTGTGTGATGTTACATAGAAAATAGATGAAGCTCTATGATTTTTATAGCAATGTGGCACAGATATAATTTTCTTGCATGTGAATGAATTGGAACACAATAGACACACAGAATCACTTTGTCCTATACGTTTCAGTGGAGCAACCCACTCATGTGGGCATATATATATATATATATATATATATATATATATATATATATATATATATATATATATATAGACTACTACTATGTATACACACAAACATATTTAGTGCATGTTGTTCAATTCGTAAAGCACATTTCTCATTGTAAAACATTTCATTAAGCAGTTTTTCTTTATAACTTCAGAAACCATTATTATAATTTATATAATGTTTCATGCCTATGTAAACAATAAGGTAGTATATTGGGGTCCATTCAAGAAGCAATATTTGACACATTTTATTGCCAGTGCCAGTGGCAATGTGTGTCGATATTTATTAAAAACCCATTTTGGGCGGGAACCCGTTTGGTGTTTTAACTAAGTATTATGTTATACTTTAGCTATTGAAAAATAGCAGATCTGCAAGCTCATAGCGTGCCACTGGCGCGCTACAATCTTGTAGGTCTGCTATTTTTGAAAAATCATGAAAATGCGGCACAAATCTTCTTTCTTTCAGAAAACATATTTTTTAATTTCGACGTCAGGTCTAAAATGGGTTAATACTGTAGCATCCTAGACGCGTGCCATTGTGACGGAGAAGGACCTCCCAGCTCCCAGCATGCCTCAGGGCACATGTCACAGACACTTAAGTTGTGTCCCAAACCACATGCTAACGTTACACACTACACACTACAGAGCATGCTATTTTCGGACGACTGTACTTCAGACATACTAAGATGTTATTTGGCATACAGACAGTGCCAGTATGTGATGTCGGTCAGGCTACGAAATCACTTTGTTTTAGTTAGACAATGGTTTTGCATGTTTATTGTGGTTGATGTTGTTGTTTAATGCTTTTATTCCATGTATACGCATTTGATTGTGAAACCAAACCATGGCTGTTAAGAGGCTGGCACCCTGTTCGTTGCATATGAGGTTCTTTCTTTGGAGTGACTTTTATGTGTGAGACCTGCAATAAAAATAATTTCCTATATTAACCTCTTTCAACCTTGCGTCCCTATTTGCGGGCATGTTATTAGTTATTACATGCAAACATTTTCCAAAATATCTGATCTACAGTACAAGATCTACAAGTAGGCTAGATGAAGTAGTATTGTGCGATGAAGTATATATTTGGCTTCAGTGCTTATGATGTTTTCATGTGCTGTTGATCTTCAACCCACCAGTCATTGAAAAAAACCCTCCGTTTCTATGTTCCACTCCAGGTCCAGAAGGAAATGATGCTGCTTGGGAGTCTGGCACCGTGTGTGTTGCTGCTGTGTGCCTGCGTCGTGCAGCACTTCTCCATGTCTGCTGCTGCGCGAGACAGGGGTCACCCCAAAGGTCACGGCGGCAGAGGAGCGGAGCCAGCCAGCCAGCCGGCAAGCCAGCGAGCCGGTGCGAGGGCCGCGGCTGCCAACAAGGGCAAGTTCTCCACTAAGGACAAAATGCAGTGCACGTGGGCCGCGAGAGAGGACCAGGACATGCTGGTGAAGCTGCGCGTGCACTGCCAGAACCCAGAGGCTCGCGTCACAGGCGGGGTCACTGTCAGCTGTGAATACTCTGCCAAACCCTCGAGCTGCGCGGAGTACGCCTCAAACCAGGCCAGCTTCTGGAAGCAGGTGGCCCGCTCGCTGAAAAAGCTGCAGAGGAAACTCTGCACGGACGACCGCGCGCTGGTCAAGGCGGGGGTGTGCAGGCGCGCCTCCCGTGACGCACATTTCAAGCTGGATCTCCACACCGCAGTGGCGTCTGAGCAGCAACCAGGCGACAACGTGAGGCAGTCGGAGACACCTCGACCTCAGACTCCATCACCCGACCGCCCTACCACCACCATCACCCCCGCCACCACCACCACCACCACCACCACCAAGAGACTCCAAACCACGGGCACGCCGACCCCGGAGAAGTCCTGCACAGAGCGTGTGGACCAGCAGAAGCTGGCAGAAGAGTACTGCAACAGCTCGTGGGCCAGCCTTTGCACGTTTTTCTTTTCCATGGTGCAAAGTGGTTCTGAATGCTGACCGAATACAGAACTCTACCTCCCCAAGTGGATTAAGTTAAACACCTTGATTTTCTGAGCGGAAGGTCCCACCTCCATTATTCAGACTATTGCCTCAGCCTTGCCTGTCGAACTGAAGACATTGATTCTTGTACACCGTGGAGAAATGGACAGCAGCAAAGTGCATTTACATGAGTACTGTACTTTACTTGAGTATTTTCTTTTTTGGAAGCATATGAATTTCGCGTCACTACGTTTCACAGACATAGTTGTACTATTGACTCCCCCGCGACTCAAACCACTTAATCGATACGTGAGCTCATTATTTGGAAGATTCTTTGAAGATTTCTGGGGGGTTTTTAATTCATTTTTGAACATTTCTTCATTTCAACAGAGCAATGCATTGATAGGCCTACTAGTAAAAAAGAAAAGAAAATGTGCTTTGTAATTTGTACTTTTGAATACTTGAGTATTTGTAAAAGCATGTACTTTTGATTTCTTAAATATTTTAAAAGGCAAAGTATTCCATTACTTTAACTCAAGTACAAATTTGACTGAGCAACATTCACTTGTAATTGAGTAATATTTGACTGGTATTTGTACTTTGACTGACTGAACTTCTGTGGTTGAGTACTTTGCCCACCACTGCTGTGAAGTTAGATGTACTACTGTCCGTTCCCAAACCAAAGAATGTATATTTCACACAGTGTATGTTTCCCCATTTTGTGTTTAAACATGTACAAAATGTTTTGGATGCTGGAAATAATAGCTTCACAATTATGTTTTGATGTAAATTTTAGACCTTCTCCCATGTATTCTCTGCAAAGTCTTGTTGGGGACAATTTCTGTATATTTTGAAACGTGACAATATATTTCTTTTGGGTATGGAATTACACTCTCTTCGATATGATGCACACAACACCACTAACAATGCATACCGTTTGAGCCACTGTATTTATGCTGCACAAATAAATGTCTCCTATTTATACAGTTTCTACACTTCAGTTTCTACACATCTCATAAACACAGAACGTTATGGTTTGTCTGCAGGTTTACTATGGATGTAATCTCTCAAGATTACTTCCCAGATTCAGATTGCTATATATAGATGTGACGAATGGATGGAGGATGTTCTGTCCCAACAGACAGTGTACAACAACATTTTCTTAATGGCATCAATCCAATGCAGAAAGAGCGAGAGAATGCATAGATGAAGGTAGCAGCATAGCAGAGAGGTACTAAATACTAAAAATAAAAGTTAATATATGTACAAGGAACTCATTGTGTCGGGGGGGGATTGGTGATAAATCCTATAACTTGGATTTAGAGTTCAACAGAATGATATGGCCGAGGGGGAGAAAAAACTATTTCTGATTCTACAAGCCCTTGTGCCTCTGAGCGAACTGCGAAGGGGTCAACAAAGTAGATCGTAAAGATAAGAGGCGTCCTTGATGATACTGAGAGCCTTTAGAGACTGACTGACACAAAAAACTAAGGCACTGGTGTCGTACTTCTGGTTTACCGGAACGGGGTGCAACTCAATTTGTTTACATGGTTCATTGGTCCATGGTCTCAGAGGTGATCGTTATAGTCTTCATCATTTTTGAGGATTTAAAAAAGGTGAAAATCGAGGAAAATCGCGGAGTGTTGCGGAGGAATTGCGGAGTGTTGCGGAAAAAACGATGGGTTATAGCCGATGTTTTTTGATTTTATTTATTTTTATTGCGGAGTATTGCGGAGGAATTACGTATTGTTGCGGAAAAATTGCGAAATTGCGTAAATTGCGTAAATTGGAAATTGCGGAAATTGCGGTTCCCGGACCCCACTTTGAGAACCACTGCCCTAAAAAGACACAATGCCAGCCAGCTCCCAGCCGTTTATACTGCATGTACATAATGACACCGGCGAGAAATAAGACATGCAAGACGACAGCAAGGGGCCAGAGTGTTTCACTGGTGCCCTCAAAGAGGCCTAAATAATTTAGAGCCGTTATCTTGGGATTCCTCCAGCGTGACGCGTTCTTGTGTCACTGAGCCAAGAGTTACAGCAGGCGCCTCTAAACAAAGTTGAGCGCGCCTCCGTCGGTCTCTGTAGGGCGGTGGTCTGAAAATGCCATTAATGTTCCATTATGTGTGTTTAGCGTATATATAAGACACCCCCGCCCTCCCGCCCTCACGTGTACCCAGATTGAGACACTGCACACACGTGCACAGATGAAAGCTTCTCCATTTCTCACTCTCTCACACAGATGAGTTTGCACGGACGCACACACACACACACACACACACACACACAATTGAACACGTCCACTCCTTAAACACGTACTCACTCAAACACGCACACGCACGCACGCACACACACACACGCACACGCACGCACACACACACACACACACACACACACACACACACACACACACACACACACACACACACACACACACACACCTACATGAAGCACACACACTCTTAGCACACAATTGCACATGGCATCCAAATTTAGGGGTATGTCTTCCAGCTTCCTGCCCGAGTCTCTAATTACTTTTTCAGTGACAGGGGCCAGCTGCGTAGGGAATGGTTCCTATGTGTTCCCTTATAGGATGCTGGGGAGCGGGAACCTTATCCACTATGGCTAACATCCAGCCTCTCACTTAGGAGGGGAAGAGCAGTGTGTGTGTGTGCGCGCGCACGCGTGTGTGTGTGTGTGTGTGTGTGTGTGTGTGTGTGTGCGTGCGTGCGCATGGGTGTGTGTGTGTGTGTGGGTGTGTGCTGTCTGTCTTACGAGGGCCGACAGAGCAGAGAGGGTTGAGTTCCACGACCAGAACCCATCTGTCTTTGTAATCCCCGCGCAGCCTGCTCCGAGCGCACATGTGAGTTTTATTCTTTCCTGTCGGTTGCTCTTAACCTCCGGCACCTATGACCTGTTGTTCCTCAACTGACCCCCCCCCCCCCACCCCCCTGCCCCATCCCGTACACACACTACCCCCATCGCTCACATGCGCACATGCACACAGACACACACTCTTCCGGATCGCCCCCTGCAAGGCACCCCCTGTCACACTCACCAAACACACACTCACTAGCTGGAGATATACAGGAGGCCAGAGAGGCATCCAACAATGTCCAGCTATAGGGCCCCACCACTACAACGGTGCTTTTCAAGTCGGGGTGGGTTCCAGGGGGGAATGTAATTCGGAATGAAAAGATAGATAGATTAGATTGGCTTTCACAGTTTGACAGGAATGGCCCATTCTAACAAAATTCCCCAAATCATGAACACAGCGTGCCGTCCGATTGCTCTTTGCACCCACATTCCCACTAGGCCAAGGAAGAAATGCAACCCTACATTTTGTCTAATCGGCCTCCAAGGAATCCAAGGCATTATTACGCAACTCCCCCAAATAAACCAAGCCCATTTCCATCTGGGACTGGATCCAAACTTTGCTGGCCCACAAGCTACCTGCCTCATTTTCCTGATTGTTCTTTATTTGTTGTTGTCAGAGTACCCGTTGTACCCATTATCTGAATACAGTGCAGTAACCAGTGACCACTAACATACATACAAATACAAACCCATCCTTAATGCCTTAAAAAAACTGCTGAAGGCATACATGGGATGGGAGACAGAATATGGATTTGAAGAAAGACAGACAGACATTAATTTCATGCATTGCCTGCAGGCCAATCCATGTAGCCGATGGTTTGGGTTGTGTAGAAAACCCCACCACTCTAGCTGAGAGTGGGGTGGAGTAGTGGCAGGTTGCCTTGTTGGTGGTGTGGGCGGGGCCAACAATCAGCACACCTGGGGACTATAGGCCTAACTAAGCAGCAGACAAACATTTTGTCCCTCACTGAGAGGTGCTTGCAGCACCACAACTCCTTCGTGCCTGTATACCGATGCATTACTGTAAGTCTGCCCTTTCCTAATTACCAGAATGCCCCTCCGAATATTCTATTTGTTAGACTGCCCAGTGCCTATGCCTATGTTTCCCCATTACTGATTGTTACTAATTTCCTTGTCTTGTCAGTTAAAAACCATCATCAACCAACATCTTAAACCATCATTCATCCTCATTCCTCCAATGTCACTGAATAAACCTCTTGACTATCAAACTCTGTCTGTGTCTGTGGACCTCACATGCTCTTATAGGCATGCAGGTGTAGGAGTGCACAAACTGTACAACAGCCAGCCTCCTTTTACCAGTCAGAATATCTCTCAGGTTGTCCAATCAGGGATAGCCGATGCCTACATCCCCGATAGAAATTAAGTGCATCAGAACCCACAGACGGACAGATATTAGACATGCATGCTTTTAAGATTCTGGACACGTTTTTCATATCACAGTAACTGAGATCTCCTGGATTTGCAGGAAGCTGTCAGTGAAGTCTATACTATAAGGGCTCCTATTTGGGGAGGCCTTATAGTTGAAGGATCTGAAGGCCTATAGGTGCTTGGGGGAGGGAGTTGTGAACTAGTCAGTTAGCTTGAACCCAGTGTTAGCTAGGTACCGCCTTCTTATATGATTCCAAATACTTACTTACAGTATGAGATACTTACGTATGAAAGACTTATTTGTAGTATTATTGCTGAATACTATATATGTGCCTATACTTTATAGACTGACGTGACATTATGGCCTGGCGTCACGCTGTCAACCGTTTCTGTGACAATTGATGTGTCGTTATTGTTCGAGACAATCGAGAGTTATCTGATAGTCGAATAAAAAGGCTGTAAACATAAGTCATGGATTCATAAGAACTGGCATATTTTAATGATTGCCCGGGATACTTATCCCAAAATGGTCCATGTGATATGCATATGAACAGCAAAGACATAGATGAAAGCAAATACGACCTGTTACATCACGAATCAGATTGTTCGATCATATCAGTCCGTTGGTCGGGGCGTCCCGATTGAAGCGCAGGCCGGGACGTCTCACTTCTTCAGACACCTATATAGAAAACTTTCTGTCTCTCTGTGACCTTGCTTGAGCACAGCTAGGGAGCACTCTTATACGTAATGGTAACTGCTTATTGCTTAATATGTCTACTTTATCCCATCACAACAATTACTTCTTTCCCATTTGAGCCAGTGATATATCCCATTGCAACACAACGGTGGTCCCCAGGTTGATTCTTAGTCAAGGTGGTGGTCCCTGGTTGAAAACCCCTGCCATAGAGAGATAACGGGCAACCCCGAAACAATGTTATATACATTCTCTAATAGTAATGCAATGTTTATCAATAATTTAACTCTTGAGGGCGAGGGCGTAGAATGACATTTTACACTCTTTCAACCCTGAGTTAATGAATGATCATTTAGCTGGGGACCACCTGGAGCCTCCTCAAGGAGCACTGGTGGTCCCCGGACCACTGGTTGAAAACCACTGCTCTAAATCAACCTTACTTTAAAAAAAATAAACATAACATTTTTACCTTAAAAAATATAAATAATAAAACGGCGAACATCATTTCATGTATTAAACTTTAATAGGCATACACTTTAGAATTAGAGGAGGAGGAGGAGGAGCCCCCGTATGTATGTATACTAACTAAGCAACAATAACATGTACAAAGTGAGACATCTGTGAGGGTCTCTGTCGACCTCTCCATTCAGCACCCCTCTCCCCCCTTTCCCCGAAGTCCCCTCCTCTCGCTCTGTCTTTGATGGCACCGGAGGGTGGGTGGGTCGGGGGTGGGGTTCCTCAGCATATTGGTTTACCACCGCACCCCCGCCCCGCCCCGCCTCCTCCCCAAGACAAGGACACACTCAGGGGGCCACCCTGTCAGATGGGAAGGAAGTAGTTAGGGGTCGGAGGTCAAGGGTGTGACGGAAGGAAATGAAGCGACTGTTTAAGTCTAGTGATTTAAGTCTAGTTTCTGGTCTCCGCCCACCCATTTCCCACCCTTACTGGGGATCAGGTACATTTTACCATACGATATCTGCGGAGTCAAACCATTGGCATTGACAGTTACAGGCAAGTCATGGCAGGTACATTGGTTTTAACCACTAAAGCCCTATCAGTGCTGGTATACTGTAGGCTACTTAAGTGTACGCCTGGTACTTAAGATGTGCAAAATATGCCCCTAAATGTCATCAAATGGTCTGTGGCTTAACCCATTCTGACCGGGCACCCATTTTGGTGTTGGCATCATGTTATGCTTTAGCTATTGAAAAATAGCAGATCTACAAGCTCATATCGCGCCACCGAGTGGCGCGATACGAGCTTGTAGGTCTGCTATTTTTGAAAAATTCGAAGAACGACTGACATTTTTCTAGAATCTGATCTCAGGTCAGAATGGATTAATCAGACCAGTGTGTGTCCAGTGGAAACCTCGTATGAATCTGATCTCAGGTCAGAATGGGTTAAATCAATGCAGAATAAATAATGGGCCGTGACATGAAAACACTGCCTCCGGTAGCCACGCCCCCTCCCCCTCCACACACACACCTGCTGCAAACAGACAGACACATACATACATTTGGTAATTGGTAGTAAAACGAGTGAAATAAACAACTTATAATTATTTTACACCTCATGGAAGTTGAGTGGAGTATAGTCTGCGTTGTTATAGGAAGTGTAAAACCACTCAGACACTAGTGTGTGTGTGACAGTTTGAAAGAGAAGTTAATTAATCTTCATAAGATAAACGGCTTGGTCATTTTGTTTTTATTCTGCAGTTCAGTTATAGCTACCTATTCTAAGCATTAATCGGCGTGTGTGTGTGTGTGTGTGTGTGTGTGTGTGTGTGTGTGTGTGTGTGTGTGTGTGTGTGTGAGAGCGAGCGAGCGAGGGAAGAAGAGTGAAATGAGCAAACTTGAAGTGCTGTGTGCATGCAAATATACAGGCACAGTATTTAGTTTTGTGGTATATATCACAGCACTGAATCCTTGTATGATGA